>NC_091958.1:57762036-57794273 GCF_031021105.1 Erythrolamprus reginae
AAGTGACCCCCTCTGCCCAACGGCTGCCCCGACTTCCCTTCTTTCTCAGACCTCTCTTGGCCTTTGGCAGTGGGAGCTGGTCCCCTGCCCTACGGCCAGCCCCCATCACCCCCACCGAGGGGCTTCCCAAGGCTGCGGCTGCTCCAGGGGGCAGGGGTTACTGCGGCCAGCCCCCATCTCCGAAGCCCTCGGCTGATGGTCAGGGCAGCTTGTTTCACTGGACCAAACGGGGGGGGGGGGGGGGGCCAGGGGAGCCCTGGTGGGCGGTGGGGGCTGGGCCCTTACCTTCCCCGTCTGTGCCGTGTCTGCTTCGGTTAATTTCCAGGCGTTCTTCCCGTCCGGCGCCTTCTGAGCCAGGCCCAGGTTGTTCTGCCCCGGGGACGTCTCCGTGTCACTGCTGTAGGTCAAGGAGGGTCTCAGCTGCCTGCCAGGCCCCTGTGCCACGCGTGAAGCCGCTTGGTGCAGCCCTGTTGCCCCGTCCAGAGCCCTCTGCGCATGCCCAGAGCAGACCGGCCCCTGCAGCCAGCCCATTCCCCCGGCCTCCAGAACAGCAGGAGCTACTGGGAAGCAGGCCCTGCCCACTGAAAGGGAGGCTGCCCCCCTCGGAGACTTCCCGGGGCAGGGAGGGCAGGAAAAACCGGGCCAAAGACTGGTCGGGAATCCCCTCCCTGTGCTAGAGCAGAGGGACAGAAAAGACTCCCCCCCCCCCATGAGACCCGCTGGCCTGCAGCTGAAGGGCCCCTGGTGGGGTGAAGGCACCTGCTGATGGCAAGGAAGGAAGGGGCAGAAAATTGGGGGGGGGAGTTTTTCCCAGCTTAGGTGACACGTAAAGTGTGAGCAAAGCACCTGGACGTAGCCCCCCCTCCCCCGGGGCCCCTCGCCTTGCCCACCTCCTCATTTGGGCCGTGTTTTCGCTGACCAGGACCCCGTTCTCCAGCAGCTTCTCCTCCTTTGGGGCCAGGCTGGGGGTCCCTGCAGGGAGGAAGAGGAGGGCAGGGGAGAGTGGGTGCAGGAAAGGAAATGGCCTAAGCGAAGGAGGGACTTCCCGGACCGCCTGCCCCACACTCTGCCCGGGGGTGGGGGCACTGTCCGCAAATATTTAAGGACGGGAGCTGTTCACACACAACACAGCCACTTAGATAAGACGCAGACCCTCCGTCTCTGGTCAAACAGCCGGGAAAGGACCGACCAGAAACCCGCGAGAGCAGCCCAGGAAGCCGCCAGGGCAGAGAGAGAGGACGGAGCCCCCAGCGCTCAGCCCCCCCACCCAGGGGGCATCGAGGGGCAACATCTGCCCAGCGGTCCCTCCGATCTCAGCGGCCCAAGAGGGGGCGGTGGCGCAGGGGCAGGAGGGCCCCATACAACAGTGGGGCACCCGCGTCCTTGCCTTCGCCAGCCGCGTTGGGGTCGGCCCCGGCATACGTGCGCAGGAACTCCGCGAAGGCCCTGTCCTGCTTCAGCAGCTCCTGGTACGACCCCATCTCGGAGATCCTCCCTCCGGACAGCACGACGATGGTGTCCATCAGGGGCAGGTAGCTGACCCCGTGCGTCACCAGGATCCGCGTCTGGGAGGGAGGGAGGGAAGTTGGAGGCAAAAGCGGGGCTCCACCCCCGTCCTTTGAGCTCCCAGGGGGCTGCACAAAGACCCCCCTCCCCCGAGGGCTCCCCACCCCCCCACCTTGCTTCTCAGGAGCCCCCTCGGCCCGATGACTTTGTCGAAGAGGTGCTTCCCGACGTGGGCATCCACGGCCGACAAGGGGGTCGTCCAGCAGGTAAATGTCGGTGTCGGCGTAGACGGCCCGGGCCAGGCTGACCCTCTGCTTCTGGCCGCCCGAGAGGTTCACCCCCTGCGGGAGGGAGAGCAGCGCCCTCAGGGCTGGGCAGGCGGAAGGGGGTGGGGAGGGAAAGGGCGCCACCCAGCGATTCCAGGCCGGGGGTCTGGAGAAGGCGGACAAAGCACCTTCTCTCCGATCTCCGTCTGGTCTCCGGAAGGGAGGAGCTCCAGGTCGGGCAGCAGCGCGCAGGCCTCCACCACCCGCCGGTAAAGCCTCCCGTCCAGCTGCCGGCCAAAGAGGATGTTCTCCCTCAAGGTGGCGTTCTGGATCCAGGCCTGCTGGGGGACGAAGGCCACGGAGCCCTGTCGGGACGAGACCAGCACGGCCCCTTCAACTTCCCCTCCTGGGCAGCCCCCCCTCCCCCGGCCCCCTGTGGCTGCCCTGAGACCCCCAGGGGGGGGAAGCCCCCCCCGCAAGGGAAGCCCCTTTGGCTGAAGCCCCCTTTGAAAGGAGACCCCCCCTGCCAGTCAATGCCTCAGAGAAGCCCCCCGAGCCACCCCCCACGTACCCGGAGAGAGACGTGCCCCTCCTGCTTCTCCATCTCTCCCAGCAGGGCCGAGAGGAGGGAGGACTTGCCACAGCCCACCTGGCCCACCACGGCCACCAGGGAAGCGTCTGGGATGGCCAGGTTGATGCTGGAAGGAAAGGAACCCCCACGTCAGCCTTCGTCCCTGGGGGGCCACGGAGGAATGTCCAAAGGGCCAAGCAGCTGGGGGAGCAAGGGGTGACCTCCAGGGCCTTACCTGGTCAGCAGGGGGGGCTCCGTCCGTGACCAGCTGAAGGAGGCGCTCTTCACACTGACGCTGTGGCTGCCCCCTGGCCAGGGGCAAAAGGATCGTGAGGGGCCGGCACAAGCCCCCCCCCCCGCCTGCCACCCTCTGGCCCTCTTTGACCATGACTGGCTGCTTAGGTTATGCCCCTGCAAACTGCACCCCCACACCTGTCCAGAGAGAGACACACTGTAGGTGGACAGATAGTTGTAATTCTTAGTTAGGAAGGAAGATGAGACCGATAGAAGGGGCCCTTGAGCAGGACGGAGGTGGGGACCCCCTGGGCCTCTCCAAGGGGCTCCCCTTCTGCCTTCCCCCGCCCACCCTCCCCCTGCAGACCCCCCAATGCCAACCCAGCTGAACAACACAGATGCTGCAGGTGTCCGAGGATTTCAATTGGGGGGGGGGGTCCGGCCGCTGCACTCAACTGAGGGAGCTCCACTCACCGCTCCTGAGGGTCCCTCGGGTGACGCTGTCGGGGTCCAGCTCTTCGTGGGACAGGAAGACCCGGAGGCGCTTCAGGGAGACGCTGGCCTGGACCCCCCAAAACACAGGCCTCCCCTGAGCACTTGGCCCGGACACTCTGGACCAACGGGGGTGGGGGTGGGTGGGAAGCGTGGCTGCCCTCCCCGGGATGGCAGGGACCCCCCCCCCTGTGCTGGGACCCCCCCCACCCAGGGAGGACTCGGCCTCTCTTCCCCCCTGCTGACCCCTGGCCGGAGCCTCTCACTTGCACAATGCTGCTGACCACCATGGGGAGGATGTTGAGGGGGAAGCGCAGGATGTTGAAGAGCGCCAGGGACACAAAGGCCTTCTGGGCGTCCAGGACGTTCTTCTCCGAGACGGACACGTAAACGGCGAAGGTGGACAAAGCAACCTGGGAAGAAGCAGGCCGGGCAGAGTGACCCCCGGGGGAGGCGGTCCCTGGCCAGGGGGGACGCCCCCAGGGAGGCCCCGGGGAGGCTCACCAGGAAGGGGGCGCAGACCCAGGTGAAGGTGCCGATGGCCGCCAGGTAGGCCGACTTCTTCAGCACCTGCAGCTCCTCCTGCCGGATGACCAGCACCTTCCGCTTGAAGGCCAGTTCCCAGGCGTAGAGCTTCAGCACCCGGATGCCGCTCAGGATCTCGTGCATCAGCTTCAGGCGGCTGTCCTTGCTCTTCATGTGGGCCACCTGCGAGCAGCCCCCGGAGCCCGTCAGGCGACCCTCACACAGCTCCCCCCACGCACTGGACCCCCGAGGAGCCTGGCCCTCCCCCCGCCCTCCCTCTGGCCCTCACAGCGCGCAGCCGATTCCCAGTCGGGGGAGGGCGGGGGGGGAGTGTCACTGGCCTTCACCGTATTTTTCAGAGTATAAGATCCACCTTTTTCCTCCCTAAAAGAGGCTGATAATTTGGGTGCCTCTCGTGCTCTGAATGTGGCTTTTTCCAGCCCTGACCAGCTGCTAAGGATGACCCCAGCTCTTCCCTGCTTGGAAGCGCCCTCCCGGTCACTCTGGGCAAAGAGTGTTTCCCAAGCCCTGAGTCCTTGCAGGGGTTTTTCCCACTGCTCTCGCTGGCCTGCAGGCCCTTCCGCGGTCACTCTCTCCGAATGAAGTTTCCTTCCAGCCCCAACCAGGGGATAAAATCATGTGCTGGCTGAGGACGCCAGGGGCCTGGGGGGGAGCGGATCCTTCCCCTATTTCCCGCCCAGACTAAGGGGCCCCTCATACTCTGAGAAATACGGTAGTTGTTCTTGTACTTAAAGGGGGGAACCGAGGGGTCTCAGGCAGCATTGCTCGACTTCAGGGACTTTGTCGGGAGGGGTCTGCACAGGTTGGGAAGCAGGTCAGCCCCCACGGCCCCCTGGGGGAGACCCCGGCCCCTCCCGCCCACGACGTGAGCCCCACAGCAGAGCCCCCACCTGGTAGGTCTTGGTCTTCATGGCGATCACCGCGTTCACGGGCACCAGGAGCAGCATCACCGCCACTCCGGCCAGCACGGAGGGGCCCAGATTCTGGGGGGGCCGTTGGAGGTGTCAGTCAGTCCCCCCCCTCCTCTGCAGAGCCCAGACCCCCCCTCCTTCCCCAGCCCCCCCCCCGGTACCTGCCACAGCAAGTAGAGGGCCAGCATCACTTGGAAGGGGGCTGACCAGACCATGTTGATGTAGGTGGCCAGGTCCATGAAGCGCTGGGCGTCCACGGACATCAGGTTGACGATCTCCCCCACCGTGGATGTCTTCCGGGCCGAGTTGCTGATGACCAGGGCCTGGGCGGCAGAGGCAGGGAAATGTTGGGGGGGGGGCTTAAGCATCAAGGGAGCCCACAGCCAGGAAGGAGCCCAGAACACCAGCCGGACCATGGAAATCTCGCGTGGATTGAAAGCTGGAGGCGGAAAGAAGCCTCCGGAAGGCAGCCTGGAATTCATCATCCCTGCGACACCAGATCCCCCCCCCCTTTCCTTGCCTTTATTTTGGGGAGGGGGGAGAATTGGGGCAAGGATTTATTCACCTATTCATTCAATCAACCCAACCTCTGTGCCGTCTAACCCCAATGGGACCCTTCGTCCTGATGACATTCTACAACATCTTCAACACGGTTAGCATTAGCCATGATTCAGGGCTCATCTCCGGGCCAGCCTAGAGGGCCAGAGGAGACGGCCCGAGGGAGCCAGGATCACCACCCGGGTCTCTCTTTGGTGGTGGTGGCGGTGGTCCCACAACCGAGCCCATCGCAAGTGGTGGAGAAAGAGCCCGATGCCTTCCTGCCCGCAGAGCCTTCTTCAGGAGGGCCTCGGAGGCTTTGGGGGCCAAGCCGCGTCCACGAAGGGCCACCCCCCACCCCCACCCGGCCGATTTCAGGAAAGGCCTCTCCCCAAGCCAGGGTGGGCAAAGACTTTGCTCATGAAACCTGGGGAGGAAATGTCCCTCGGAACCTCCTGCCTCACTGGGCCCGCCCTCCCTCCCTGCGCTTGTTCCCTCGGGCCTTCCCATCTCCCCCTTACTTAGGGGGGCCCGTCTCCCCGTCCCCTTGTCCGGCCACGGACGGAGACAGCCGGACCGCCCACGCACCTTCCGGTAGATGGCCCCGATGACGGCCGTCTTGAGCCTCATGCCCGTCACGAAGCAGATGTGGAAGTACTGGTGCAGGATCAGCGTCTGCAGGCCGGCCGCCAGGAAGAGGAGGCCGGTGTAGAAGAAGCCCTGCCAGCTGGGGGCGCTCTTGTCGTTGACAAAGTTAATGAGCAGCCTAGGAAGGAGGAGGCGGAGGCGCTGCGGGAGGGAGCCACTGCTGCCCAGGCTCTGGGACGGGACGACCCAAAGTTCCTCCCCCCCCCCCCTCGGCTGGGACGCTCAGATGCTCTCAGGACAAAAACAACCCCACCTGGAAGGATCAAAGCACCAAAGGGGGCACAAGGGAGAACAGGGCGTGAAAGGCCAGGTTGGACATTTGTACCATGGGTGCGTGGGTGGGTGGGGAGATTCCACGGCTGGAATCCTGAAGTCCCAGGGTGAGTCTGCCCCCCAGGAGGAGCCCCAGCAAGGGAGGAAGGAAGCGGCCAAGCCACCGGGCAAGAGGGGCAGGGAGGGGGGGAGCCCGCCACTCACTTCAAGAGCTCCGGTCCGGTGAACATCATGAGGTCGTGGAGGGCCTTGAAGAGGAAGCTCATGAGGAAGTAGGGCCCAAAGGTCTTGTAGAGCACCCGGGAGAGGGAGGGCTCCCTGGTCCGAGTGGGGGGTCCCAGGATCAGCGCCTCCCCCTCCTCCGCCCCCTCTGAGCTGGGGTCACCCCCTTTGGCCGGCTTCCTGGGCGAGTAGCGCATGGGGCTCAGGAGCCTGCGGAGGCAGAAGTGGTGGGGTCAACACAGAGGCCTCTTGGGGGCTGCTCCCCAAACACCTGCTAAGGTCATCAACCCCCCCCCCTTCAGGATCAGCCCCCCCCCCCCAGCACCTCCACACCTCTGGCCACAACCACCAGTCACACTGGGAGCGGCAGCCACAAGACGTGGGCGGACAAGGGACCCCCTCGCGCCCCCCACCCCAATTAGCCCTGGAACCACCCTGGGGGCTGTGGATCATCCACTTAATTGAAGGGCTCCAAGGCGGGGGCAGGAGCCTCTCCCGCCCCCCAAATTGGCTCTCTCCGTGGCAGGGGGGGCACTGAAGAGCCGGGGGGGGACAAGAGGCCTGTGTGCAGGTGTGGCCAGTGTCGCACGCAAGCCCCCCCACCCTCCCCCGCGTTCAAAGCAGAGCCGAGCGCCTAGCGCCTTCCGCGGGCAACACCCACCTCCTGGCCCAGGCGTACTCACGGGCCCAGTGGGCCACCAGGCCGGGCACCACCTCCCCCGACCTGTCCTCCTTGTTCAGGGACCACAAGTCTTTGGCCTCCAGCGGCTTCCGGTACCCGTGGATCATCAGCCTGGAGGGAGCGGAGGTTCCGGCCTCAGAGCGGCACAGGAGAGCTGCCCTGCGGACCCACAGGCGGCTTTGGCCCCCAGAGGTAAGTGGGACTACAGCCCCCAGAATCCCCGGCCCTCAGGACCTATGAGCAGCCTCCCCTCAGCCGCAAAAGGCTTCCGTCCAGAGGACGCGTCTCTCATCACCCACCTTCGTTTGCACCACCCCGGTCAGCGGTCAGCTCTTGGGAACGAAGGACTCTTGGACTCCCAGACTTGGATTGGACCAGGAATAATAACGGGGGGGGGGGGGAGTTGGGCTGGGTTTTATTACACTGTCTGTGTTTATCAATAATTGTATGTGACCTGTTGCTATGCCCTTTGCTAAAAAAAATAGAAAGTTCTCTTTTCTTACCCCGAGATCCACCAAAACGTGATCTTGGAGAGGAAGGAAGCCCCGGATTCCGGGCAGGGATTCTGCAGTGGAAGGGATCCAGCGGGTTAGGGGGGGCAGGAAAGGGCAAGCCCCCCTCCCCCTCCCCCAGGGCCCATCGAAAGAGGTCACGGGTTCCCTGCATTCAAGGGAGAAGGGAGCGGGCCCTCTGTGGCCTTTATTCTGATGGTCGCAGCAGGGTCCACCCTCCCGGCTCCCTTCTGGTCTTGCAGGTGAAGCTGGAGCTCCTGAACTCCAGGAGGCCTGTGGGGGCCACCAGCGGCACCACCCCCTCAAATCAGCCCACGTGGGGGCAGAATTAGGGGTTCAGGGCCACAATGCGAGAGACCCTGCAAGGGGGTGGGCCAGGGCCCCCTTCTCAAAAGGGGCAGTCAGCCCCCCAAAATGCTCCTCCGTTTTCTTTTGCACAGAAAAGTCACCCAGCAACTTTAAAATTCCAACTTCTCCTCAAAATCCTCCCTCTGACTTGGGACCCTCCTTCGTACAAAGCTTTGATTGTTTGCCCAAAGGAGAAGAGGAAGCGGTCAGACTCTCGAAAAACAAGCAAGTGGCTCGAACCGTAGCCAACAGTTGTGGGGCAGGCTGGGAATTCAAGCAATCGGGGCTGGACGAGCGGCTGCAAAGGGTGAAGCGTTGTTTACAAGCAATTGGGCAGGAGATTAAACAGAGTTTCGTTAAGCAAACACATTGCTGAAATACCCGAGCATGACTCATCCAGCCAACGGCCACAACACTTACGGGGCCCTGGACGTTTTCGGAAAACAACGGTGGCGGCTCTGGGAAGCAGCACAGAACAAACTCAATTAGCACCAGAGCAAAGTAGGCGTAGAAGGTGGTGTAGCGAAAGGCGTCTATTTCCGCGTCCTGGGAAGGAAAAGAAGAAGAACGGCCACTTGGTGAAGTTTGTGCAATTGACCCGAGAATATCGGCCACCTTTCCCCCAACAAGAGAGTGTCTGGTCGTGTCCGAGGGGAAACGCCGGCTGGGCCTGCGCAGGTGGCCGAATCGATGGAGGGGACTCAGTGCCACGAGGTGCAGGCTGTGCTCGTTTCCCCCCACAGGAAAAGGTTCCGAGTGACCACACCAAGGAAGGACAGAGAGGAACAGGGGCATCTGCTCAAAGGGGGGCCTGGCCTGAGACCCTCAGGGGTCAGTTCACGGCCTCTAAAAAGCCACAAGGCCGCCGGGCATGCAACTCGCCATTCACCGGGGCCTCCCTCGTCCGGCTGCTCCTCCCACCCACTGACCATGGACCCTGCCCACAAGACGCAGCCGGCACTCACTGGGCAGAAGGCGCGCATCGTTTTGGATCGGAATACGACGGCTGCACACAGGGTTGCAATCAGCCAGAAGAGGAGCATCACCCCCGAGGACTGGACGCCTTTCACCCGCTCGTACTGGATCAGAAACGTGGCAAGCAGCTGCAGGCAGGGGAGGCCAAAGGTAGACTGTTACTGCCTAGGGAGGCTCGCAGCGGGCGAGGTCCGAGATCTGCTGCGGGGGAGGTCGGTCGGGGGGGGCAACGCAGCCAGGCTGACGGCTGCAAGGGAGGAGGTCTGATGGGACAGAAACGGCACCAGGCCCAACCACCCGAGTCACTCACCATTGTGATGCCCAGAACGGTCGGGCTAATTAAGAAGACTGGAGCTCGCACCACGTGGTGATGTCTTTCCCAGAAAGAGTAGCCCAGGTCTGCCCAGCAGACGAGCCACAGGAGGAGGCCCAAGGCCTGCAAGAGATCGGACGATGGGCTCTCCATCCGTGGAAGCCCCCTCCCCAAATAAGGGCCCCAGGGGTCAACAGGCGAGGGAAGGGGAAACCTCCCACCATTCCCCTGCACAGCCGTCTCACAGGGCCGGACCCCAGAGGCTGCACGGGGGCTCCCAGGAGAGGCTATGGGGGGGGGGGAAGGGGGCACAAGGCTCAAAGGGGGGGTCCTGGCATTCCACCCGCCCAGCCCTGACTCACTGTTTTGGCTTTGTTGAGGTGAGACATTTGGATGTAGCCGCGGTCGTGTCGGCGGAGGTAGACGAAGTAGAGGGGGAAGCCCACCCAGAGGTAAAGGCAGGGGGTCCAGGCCAGGACCGTGTGCTGGAAGCAGGGAGTGACGTCCGGCTGCTCCGTGTACCACGTCAGGTTCCAGTCCTGCAGGAAAGCCGGGAGGTCAGGCAGGGAGGGGGGGCGGAGGCCAGGCTGGCCCCCCAATTCCCCTCTCAGGCCAGGCATCCCTTTGCCTACTTTTTTTTTTCGGGAGTGGGTGGGTGCCTAATTAAAGTTATTATTTATCATTACTATTGGTTTTATTATGTATTTGTGATTGTATTTTAGTATTATTGTATTTATTGCATTTGTTAGCTGCTCCGAGTCCACCAAGGAAGGAGCAGCAGGGAAGTCGAATAAATAAATAAATAAATCCTCCTCAATGATGCCCCTCCAGGGGGGAGGGCCAATCGAGGGGGGGACCCACCAGGCAGCCTTGAGGCCTGCCTTGCCCCAGGAGCACCCCAAACCTGCCGGGGGGCCCCAGTCCAGGGTCACTAGGACCCCCTCCCGCACCCCCTCCCAAAGAAATCCCCCTGAACCAGTGAACTGCAGCTCGGCCAAGGCCTGGGCCACCCCATGGAAGGGGGGGGGCTCTTTCAGAGGGGCAGGGTGTGGAGGGGAGGGGAAGAGCCTGGGGAGGGGGGGATGCCTCCTTGTTGCCTCTGTTCAAAAGCCCCACCCACACTTCTAACCCTCCCACTCCTTTCCTTTTCTTCACAACAATCCCAAAAATGTGCTAAGGAGATTATCTCGGCTCCTTCTCTGCCCAGAACCCCAGCCCAGAGATTAGCTGCGGTTTTTAATGGCCAAGGGAGGGGGCCACGGGGAAGCTGCTCCAGTGGCAAAAGATCCCACCAATTTAGGAATCCCCCAAGGGGAGGGGGAGCCGCCAAGGGGACTTTTTCCCCCTGAGCCATCAACCCCCCCCCCCCACGGACATCTAAGAAAGATGTTCTGCCCATTGTGTCCAGCTGGGGGCGTCCCTCTCCATCCGGAATCCCCCAGCAACCAAGTCAAGGGGCTGAAGTGAGACCCTTGGGAGGGAGGCCCTGAGCCCTCCTGGGGGGGGGGGGGGGCTTGTTGATGGCCAGAAGGTCCTTGAAGGAAAGTGTGTCTATGGGGGGGGGGATTCTAAAGAGGGGCGAACCAGAGGAGGGCAGGCGAGGGACGCCACGGGACCCCCGTGCGAAGGGAAGTCAGGTTTTGGCTTGCAAAGTCTCCTGTCTTGGAGCTCGGAGGAATTGACCACAACAGGGAGAAAGTGCGTCAGGCTGGCCGGCTTTTCAGAGATGACCTGAGTTGACTCGCTCAGCCTCCCAGGCGCCAAATTTAGCAGAGCCTTTCGCCCCCAGCTGTTCCCGTCCCTGCCCGTCCCTCGCAGTTTAGGCAAAGATGAGTCAGGAGGCAAGGGGGCCACACCCTCGGCCCACCCAGCCACAAGCACCCAAGCCAACCCCAGCGGGCCTCTGGGCCCCAACCTGTCCACCGCAAAGTCCCCCCTCCCACCGGGGCCTTTGCAGCCCCTTCCCCAGCGGCCCCCAGGGGTCTCCGTCCCATTGAATGAGCCGGGCGTGTCCCTCTCTGCCCGCTCCAAAGGGCCAGCAGAGCAAACAGACGCCGCTGATTGCAGGCCACTCCAGGGTCAAACGGAGAAGCCCTAAAAATGTTACATGTCACTGGAGCCCCTGACCGCCCTGGGCCCACTCAGCTGCCCCTTGAACCCAAACCCCAAAGCAGCCCAGCCCCCAGACTGGCTTTTCCGCCTGACCCTCTTTGGCTGTAATTGGACTCTGGTTGGCAGACCCAGAGGGAGCTGAGCTGCGGAAAACAGGCGGGGCCTTCCAAGCCTCCGCTCCCACTGAGAACGTGAGATGATTCTCTGCCCTTTAACAACACGGAAGTGGAGGACGGTCCACGGGTCACGGATGACAACAGAGATCCCACTTCTGCACCGCTGACTTTTAACCCTGGGAGGTCAGCTGCCGCCATGGAAACCAACCAGCCGCCGGCCCCACCAAGGTTTCCCAGAATTGCTCAGAGTGGGGCCGTTATGAAGCCTTCACAGCAAAGGTCCTGCAACCGCTGGCTCTCTCCAGAAGTATTTGCCTCCATACGCAAGAAATTAGACCCTTTTCCCAAGCGGCTGAGGAGGGAGGGAGGGAGGGGGCTGCGTGTGAGGAGGGGGAGGCCACGTGAAGGAAAACCCTTGAGAACCTGCGTTTGTCCAGAGTCAACACCCTCCATTCCACAAGGACTCAGCCTGCTGCGCACAACTGCCCACAGGCTACGAGAGAGAACTCTGCCCTGTCCACAACTGACCACGGGCTCTTTGGTGGAAAGTGGACACACGGGGGTGGGGGGTGGGTGTCCTCTCCCAGGAAGCCACTTGGGGCAAGAAGGACCCTGACGCACTTGGATGGGGATCTGGGATCCGAGGAGCAAGGAGAGCTCCCAAGGGTCTTCCATTGTGACCCTTCAAGCCACCCGGCCACACCATGGACCAAGGCCGGCTCCCGTTAACTCTCCTGCCACAAACAAGCAGCGGGCGAGATTCCCTAGCAACCCCCCTCCCCTCCCGTGTGCCAGCAGAGACAATCCTCACCGGTCCAGACTTGTGGGACACGGCTAATGCCAGCTGCCTCCTGGGCTGCAGCTGCTGCGGAGGCCGGGCTGGATGTGCCACGTTCAACGCCCACAGCCAGGGCTAACGGACGCAGGGGTGTGGGGGGGTCTGGGCATTGAGAGGACCAGCAGGAGGGCTGGCAAGACGCAACAGGTTTGCGGGAGGGGGAAACAGGCAGCCGGGCATTCTCGGAAGGTGAAAACCCAGCACCTGCACAGCCAAACCCATGGCCGGCTGTCTGCTCACCCACCTGGCCAGCTCAGAGGCCCAGAGAGTTGGAGGGCAAGGGAGGTGCCAGCCCGACAGGTGCTAGGGCAAGAGGGGCAGCCGCGGTGGAGCCCCTGCGTTGCTTGCAGGAGGATCCGGGCTTGGTGCCTGCACCTCAGAGGGCGTCCAAGAAGCAGCAGGGAGACATCCAGGGGCCCCCGCAGCATCCTGGGTGTCTTTGACCAGAGACACCCGCCCCCCCCCCCCGCAGGTGGAGAAGGGGAGGATGGCGGGGGCCCTCGGCCGCTCCTTTAGCAGGGAGCCTCCCCCACCCGCCTTCCCCCCCAGCATGGAAGCAGCCCGAGCCCGTCGGCCCCTCCAACTGGGGGGGAGGGGACACAGGTGTGGCCGCAGCCTTTGGCCCCGCGTCCTTGCGGGCTCTCCTCCAGGCCCCAGGCTCAGCCCGCCCCCTGACCGGCTCCTCGGGGGTCCCGGCGCCGCCCCCGCCCAACCTCGCCCGGGAACCCGCTTAGCGCCGGCAGCCCCGCCACGCGCGCCTCCCGCCCGGGCTCCCCGCCAGCGCCACGCGGAAGGCAGCCGGCCGGCCGGCCCGCCCGCCCCAGGCACCGCATCCCGCCGCCCGCCCGCCTGCTCGCCGCGCCCCCCCAGCCTGGACGGGAGCCTCACCCAGAAGGGCGCGGGGCCGTCGGGGCCGCGGCAGAGCGCGGGGCCGCCCATGGAGCCGCTGCCCGGGAGGCGTCGGGCCCCTCCGCTCCGCTCCGCCGGCGGCAACAGCAGCAGCAGCAGCAGCAGCAGATGGACGGCGCGGCAGGAAGGGGGCGGGGCGGCGGCGCCGGGGGGCGGGCGCTGATTGGGCGCGGCGGGCGTGGAGGGCGGGATGCCGGCGGACTGACGGGGGGGCGCGGGAAGCCCTGCTCGGTGTGTTCCCCCCGCCGTGCGGGGCCTTCCGCTGGGCAGGGAGTCCCCTGATGGCGGGGGCGGGACACCGAGCAGGGCTTCCCGCGCCCCCCGTCAGTCCGCCGGCATCCCGCCCGCCGCGCCCGCACCCCAGCGCCGCACGGGGAGGGAGGAGGGACCCGCGGGGCGGCTCAGAGGAAAGCCCCTCCAAGAGCCCCGCCCCCGGAGCCCCCCCGGCCGCGGTCCAGCACGGGTGAGGGAGGGGCCGCCTCGCGTGTGCACAAGAGGGCGCCAGAGAGCGAGCCCAGGCGCACTGACTCAGCATGCCTCTCACCTCCCCCCGCCATGCTGAGTCAGCCCACGCCGCGATTGGCCGGGCGTGCGCCAATGGGGGCCAAGGGCGGGCTTCGGTTGCCCCGGGCGACGGTGTCGCCGTCCCAGCCCACACGGCTTTCCGCTCCCAAGATGGCGACGGTCGCCGAGCTGAAAGCGGGTAAGAAGAACAACAAGGGCGGGCGGGCGGGCGGGCGGGCGGGGCTTTCCTCTCCGGGGCCGCCCCTGCACCGGCGCCTCGCCCCCTCTCAATCTCTTCTTCCCCCCTCCTCCCCCGCGCAGCCCTGCAGGAGTCGCTGTCGCGGAGCGGGGCGCTGGGGTCGGTGCGGGGCGCGGGTGCGGGCGGAGGTCTTGGCCGCGCTGGACGACCCGGGCCAGCCCCGCCCCGCCGCCCCCCGCGAGACCCTCCTGCTGAACGAGCTCATCCGCGAGTACCTGCGCTTCCACCGCTACAGCGCCAGCGCCTCCGTCTTCCGGGCCGGTGAGCGGGCGGGGGGGGGGGTCTCCGGGGGGGGGACGCGGGGGGGGGCCTTTGCTGGGGAGCTTACACCCCCCCTTCCTCCCCCCCCCCCTGTGCTGTAGAGTCCGGCCAGCCCGAGGCGCCCCTGGACCGCGACTTCCTGGCCAGGGAGCTCCGCGTGGTGGAAGACGCCAGCAGCCGATCCGTGTAAGAAGGCGGGCGACCCCCCCCCCCCCGAGGTGCCCCCCCCTTGGCCACAGGCTGGCTGCCCCCGGACCCGAACTCGGTGGCTGAGTGGCTGCCTTGTGCCGTTCTTTCCCCTCCGGGGCTCCCTCTCTGCAGACCCCACTGGCAGCCCTCTGGCAGGGCCCCCCCTCTGTCCCTATTGGGATTCCCTCCTTTCTCTTCACAGGCCTCTGTTGTATGGAATCCTCGCTCGGCTGTTGCAAGGCCATGAAGAGAAGGCCTCCCCCCACGCCACCCTCGCAGCCCCCTCCGTGGCACCTCCAAAGTGGACTGACTGACCCAGTGAAATGGGGGCATCGCACATGAACTGACAGGCGGGGGGATAGATGAGCGCTTTGTTGAACATGCATGCTGCCTGACTCTAAGTGACTTTGGGCAGCTGACAAGTTACAGGGAAATCAAGGCTGGAGCCAGGGGCCCCTCCCTCACCCAAGAGCTAAGTGGCCTAAGGCTTTTGGGAACAACACCGGTCTGTCTTTGAGTCTGTGCTTGGACACTAAGGCGTTAACGGCTTTATCTTCACTTTCAGAAACTGTTGCAGACTCAGAACATGGTGTGAGGCTTTTGAAGATGGGTGGGGCTCACAAGGCATCCCTAAATAAAGTGACCACATTTTTTATGAGTAGCAGTGGTGATCTCCTCTTTGGTCCGGTTCAGAAGGGCCACAATCTCGGCTATACATTCAGCCTTTCTTTCACATCGCCCCACAGGAGACCTAGGTAGTAGGCAAAAGTTGACTGGGCAGCACTTAAGTCATCTGACCACTTAACAGCACAGTAAAGTAAGCAAGCACACACTAAACCTTCAAACAGGCTGTTCCAGTTCCCGTTTTGGAAGAAGGCATAAATCAGCTCTATAGGGGAGGGGAAAGCCCCCTCGGCCTCGGCCTCTTTTGAGAAGTGGGTGACACGTCAAGGCCAGGCTGGCTTCCCAGGCGCTCAGCTGTTGCAACTCAACTAACACACAATGCAAGGAGCAGGAACCGAGGGGGGTCTCTTGAAAGGGGAGCCCCCCCCCCAGGGACTCCTCTCAACTCTGCAGCTATCCTGGGGTGGTGAACGGAGCCTGGGCAGCCCCCCCCCACAGGCCGGCTTTTCCCTTCTGGCCATGAGGTGATGGTCACTGCCTGTCCAGGACTGCCCCCCTCCCCGCTCCCTCACACAGGACAGGACAGGGCGGCTCAACTGTGTGATCTGCTACTTGAACTGGAGGAGAGTTGCTCCCCTTCGATAGCTCCACGCGTCCAGCTTCTTTCTGACATAACCAGAGCCTGGCCAGCTCCTGCGATGGTTCCCTAGTGCCCTTCCAGAGGGGGGGGGGGGGTTCTGTCCACCAAGTGCCCCCGCTTCACTTCTGCAGGTTGCCCTGAAGGCCCCTTCCAGCTCAGCCCCCCCCTGCCCATAAATCGCCCCTCGCTTGGGATTCTTGCTGGTCAGCCAGCCAGGCGAAGGGTTTCCACTCCTTTTAAGCTGTTGCCATTGAGAGGTGCAGATGTTTATAAACAACTTCCCGGCTCCTCCAGCAGGGCGGGGTTGGCACGGGATGTTGGGCCAGAGATGCCCAGGAGGTGCCCGTCTGAAGGGGTGGGGCGCTGCCCATCCACCCCTCTGCAGTTTGGATGATGAAGAGAAGTTGCTCGTCCATCACCTCCAGAGGCCACAGGGCCTGAATTCTGCCCAGCACAGGGCCAGGGTCCCGGTGGGCCCTGCAGCCTGACAACACCTGGCTTGGCTTCTGGGGAGAGAAACCAGGGTCACCGGGGGTGGGGGGCTGCAGCTGCAAAGGGGCACCTGGACTCCCTCTAGCATAAGCCCTATGAATTCTGTGCCCCCTTTCTTAACAAATGGGGGGCAGGGGCCCCACTGGGCAAACAGTCCAACACCCTGCAAAGGCCGAGTCCCTGCTTGGGGGCAGTGGAATTGCGGCAGAGCTGGACAGCCTCAGGCCAGGCTTGGCAGGCAAAGGGACTTCTGACCCCGGAGCAGCAAGTGGGTCAGCCAGGGGCCCCTTCTTTCCTGCCTGGGAAGGTGAGCCTGTGAGGGGCCACCACTTGCCCCCCTCCCTGCCTGCCTCCCTTGGGCTCCATATTTAGGCTGCTGGTGTTCTGCACATCTGGCATGTGGGCGGGCATTGCTAGAGGATGCTGGCGTTCCCTATTTGGGAGGCCTGGGGACCCTGGGCCAGCCAGCGTGAGGGGCTGGGGGGAGGGAGGGAGGGGAGGACCGGAGCCATCAGGGGCTCCATCTCCTCCTGCAGGGCCTCTTGCCTCCATCCCTGCTGGGCCGAGGGGAGCCAGCCCGCCCCTTCTCCCCAGTGCCCGGGGCTTCCAACCGCAGCTTTTTGCCATTTAAGGGCAGGGAGGCACTGGGGAGATCTGCCGAGGTTCCCAGGAAGGAGCATCAGGCCAGGCTTCTGCCGAAAGAGCCGGGCAGGAGCTGGGAAAGAGCGGCCCTTCCATTCCCCAGAGGCAGACGGCCCGAAACAGCCCAAGGTCCCCAAATGTTACATAAACAGGCCAGGGACAAGACAC
This sequence comes from Erythrolamprus reginae, assembly GCF_031021105.1. Lineage (NCBI taxonomy): Eukaryota > Metazoa > Chordata > Lepidosauria > Squamata > Dipsadidae > Erythrolamprus > Erythrolamprus reginae. Next base: position 57,778,827 of record NC_091958.1, read on the forward strand.
GGCTCCTTCCTCTGGGAACGGCCACCCCCACCCAGGGAAGCCTCTGCATCAAAGCCGGGCCAGATAAGAGCCAGGCAGAGACGGGGGAGCTGCCTTCCCCCCCCCCCTGCCATCGCCCCTTGGCCGCATGAGAAAGCAGGAAGGGTGAAGCGGCCGCTCGTATCTCTGGATCAGATGAAAGAAAGCTCCATTTTGGGAAATTGTGTTGCAATGGGAAGGCAGATAACTTCTGAGCCATCCCATAATGCCACGACACCAAGTTATTAGGGGAGAGGGAGGGGATGCCTCTAAGATGGGGCTGAACTCTGGCTGCCAACCCATCGTCGGAGCCCCCCCTCCTCCCCCCACCCCGGCACAAGTCTTCCTATCTGAGCCCCGGAGACTCTACGGTGTGGGGGGGGGGGAGGAACCCGTGGCCCCTCCCCTGAGCCCGTCACCTCTATAAGAGGGGCCAGAGTGCACCAGGCTCAGGCTGCCCAGCTGCTCGCAAGCACCCGTCCGGACGCGCCTGCACCCTCGGCTTCCCTCCTGGACTCCTGTAAGTACCCCTCCCCGCACTCTCCCTGGGCAGGAGTTGCTCCCCCCCTTGGAGTAAATGTCCTCTTGGGGAGGGCAGTGGAGTAGATGCCCCCACTCCCCCATGGCACATAGAGAAGCTGGTGGCAGTGGGCTGGATCCAGGCGGTCCTTCTGCTCAGGACAGGACGGGGGGCTTGCAGTTGCATTGCCGGGACTGATGTCCGAACACCCAGGAGGCAGAGGAACGGGGGGAGGGCCAGTGCAGGGGCTGCCCATCGGAGCTTTTGAGGCAGAGGGGACCCCAGGGGTCAGCTAGCCCAACCTGCTGCAGGAGGGCCAGTTACACTCTTCCCAGAAGTGGGCCGCTCACCCTTTTCGGTGCAACTCCAGGGATGGAGAAGCCCAGGGTGGGCTCCCCTGCTGCAGTCCGAATCCAAAGACTGAGCAGAGCTAATAACACCAGAAGGTAAGAGACCGAGATTCTGTTTGGCACCGGAATAAATTTGCCCGGAAGACGATCCCAAGCGGGGACAATCCACTGATGCTCCAAGATCATTTCTTTCAAACATGTTTCATGGGTGGCATGTGCTGCAAGAGACTCAATTTAAGGCATATTTTCAAACTGCCTTCCTGAATTCCTGAATGTGGTTATTTCCTGGCAATTGCGATCCTTTTTCTGGCCCGGGTCTCCCTGCGGTCACTGTGCCCCCCCACAACTCCAGCGTCCACCCTGGGACAGAGAGAGCTGGGACGGCTGCTCAGCCTCTCAGGGCCAAGGAGGGCTGGGACACTTCTGGCAATGTCCAGATTTTTAAAAAAAGCCATGGCAGCTAGTTCGGTGGAGCCTCGGTTAACTTGGTTCCTGGGCTTCGTCTTACGCTTCCCCCGAAAAAGCCCAGGAGACCCTTAGAGCAGAGCCCACTGCTGCGAGTGGAGGGGGCCCACAGGAGCCGCTGCCCCTTTCGGCCCGGGGGTCTGCGCCTGCTGTGAGCCCCTCAGGGCAAGGGGCTTCTTACCAGCACGCCTGGATGTCAGCTGAGCTCAGCACTGAGAGCCCCCAGCAGCCGGGTCGGGTGCTGAACGGAAGCGCTGGTCCCCTTGGCCCACTCCGTAGCATTGGAGGTTCCCTAAATCTTTTCTTCCACGACAGCCCGTCCTCCACTGTTCTCCTTTCCCCCGAAGCAAAGGGGCCCCTGGTGCAGGTGGGGGGGGTCAGGCTTGGGGGGAGAGTCTCCTTGCTCAGTCCCCGAGGTGGCTGGTGTGGACAGCTCCTGCCGGCCTCTCTCCTCTGCGGTAGATCCGGCCTTCCAGGCAGAGCCCTTGGATCTGAGCGGCAACATCGTTCCATTGTTGTCTTTGGAAACGATCCTGTTCTGCCCTAAAAGGTCTTTGCTTTGGGCTTGTTCTCATTAGGATCTTTTCCCTCTGCCGCCTTCTTCCTCTTCTCCGGCTGGATCTGCTCATAATGTGGAGAACATGGCCATATATGGTAGCCTGCCTGCCTGCCTGCCTGCCTGCCTTTGTGCAAGCGGAGAGCGTTGCAAAGGGCCCCCTGCCTTTGGGGGCTTGGATACCTTTGAAGCAGGTGGAGGGGCCCTTCTGGACTCCCCCCAAGACACCCCTTCATTCTCTAAGTGGGGGGAGGCTAAGGTTTGAGAAGAAGGTGCTTGGGAAGCCCCCAAAGGTCTCCGTCTTCAGCGCATGCGATGGATTCCCGTCTTTTGGGCGTAGCAGCCCATCGGCCGAGGCAGCTGGCGATATTTATGTTGTCTGCAGATGTTTGGATCCATCCTTCCGCTCTGCAGCTAAGAAATGCAACCTCCAAACACAGCAATAGAGAACAAGCTAAACCGAAGAGATGCCGTGCAAACAATCTCGGCCAGGCAAATGCTGAACAAACAGCAGAGAGACAAGGCCTGAGGCCTGCCAAGGCTGGGCCAACCCCAAGAAGGCCACACTGCAGGTCTACTGGCCATCACTGGCTGGGCAGGGCTGTCTCTGTGGACTCAGCTGACCTGTGATTATGCCATAAAATATATTGACCAAAGGCCAGCCAGTCTTGCCAAACAAGCCATAAAACTTTCCAGTCCTAATCTGTTGGTAACACGGGGGAAAGAGACCCTCCGTGAAATCTGCAAAAAAATCTCACAGGCTGTTTTCCTGGAGAAAAGTTTGAGTTGCCACCACCAAATAGGTCCCGGAGCTGATGGCAGGCCTGTTTGGCTGAGAAGCTGGGAGTGGGGCTTCCAAGGCAGCAGAACTTTGACTCTGGATGCTGGGAATTGGCAGGGGGTCCTCTGGTTTCTCCCTGATTTGCCAGGAATTGATTAATCTTCTCTTGAAAAGAAGATATATTGATCATTATTTGATGCATAAAGGAATATCAAGGAGCTGGAGTTTGTTGCTAAAAGTTGTCTTGAAGTTATTTTTCACTGCAAAAAGTGTGCCCCTCAATACAGAACCCCAAACATAGTCATGCTTTTCTAAGTGAGGGGTCTGCTTGGAAAGGGAGGGGGGCGGCATACAAATCCAATAAACAAACAAACAAACAAACAAATACATAAATCTCTCCCCCCCCAGCTAGGGTGGGGTAGAGGGTCGTCTCATCCAATCCTGTTCATCCAGGCTTCCTCCCGATCTCTCTGCCAGATGTCCCCCTGCCCGCATTTTATTCCAGGCTTTGCTTCGGAAGGGGGGGCCGTGGCTGCGGAGGCCCTGTCTTTCATAGTGGAGCCACGTGTTTGGTGTTTGGTCCCACCATTGTGTTGATGTGTCTTATTCTGCCAGAGGGGCCCTGAGTGAGCGCCCAGCCTTTGTCCCACGCAGGGGGGGGATGTCGTGTCCATTCAGGGCTCCGTGGGGGGTGGGCGAGCGGCCCTCAGGTGACCAGCCTTCTCTCCTGCCAGGTGCCCTTTGAGCCAAAATGGCACAGAAGAGCCAACTCAGCGACGATGAGAAGTTCCTCTTTGTGGACAAGAACATCATCAACACCACTGTGGCCCAGGCCGATTGGTCAGCCAAGAAGCTGGTCTGGGTCCCCTCGGAGAAGCACGGCTTTGAGGCCGCCAGCATCAAGGAGGAGAAGGGGGACGAGGTGCTGGTCGAGCTGGCTGAGAACGGGAAGAAAGTGACCTTCAGCAAGGACGACATCCAGAAGATGAACCCGCCCAAGTTCTCCAAGGTGGAGGACATGGCCGAGCTCACCTGCCTCAATGAAGCCTCCGTCCTGCACAACCTCCGCGAGAGATACTTCTCCGGCCTCATTTACGTAAGTCTCCTCTCCGCCCCCCAGAAGGCAGCCCCCCCCCAGCCCCCCGTGTCCTCCAGGTGGGGGGCGGCTGTCCTCCATCCCCATCATCAATGGCCAGAGGGAGGGGGGAGGGGGAGGGGAGGGGAGGGAGGCCTTTGGCTTGAGAGAGGTTGCGTGGCTGCACCAGGGAAGGAGAGGAAGTGGGGCGGTTAGAGGGATGGAGACTAGAATGACAAGAAGAAAGTCCCAAGCAAAACAACACACACACACACACACACACACACGCCTGCTGCTCTTTCCATCCGACTGCTGGAAGACCTCGTCCTACAAAATTCTGCAGGAAGCCCCTTGGCAGGAGGAGCCCCCCTCCCTTCTCTTTTTCCTGGTGTGTGTGTGTGTGTGTGTGTGTGTTGTGGTTCCTAAGGACTCTCTTTTCTGTCCCTTTTGAGGGTCCACTTTCCTCTGCAGTCCCCCCTCCCTGCCAGAGGAGAAGGTCCACCCTGGTGGTCATCCCTTTTCCAAACTGAATTGGCCCCAAGGGGGGAGACGAGATGGGGACGGCTGAGCGGCCTCTGGTTGAGCCATGTGCCCAGAGTAACCTTGGCAGAGAAGGTTTTGAGGGAGGGGTGGGTGGTGGAGGGTTTGGGGCTGAAGGCGAGGGGGAAGAGAGTGTGGGGGTGGCGCATGGAGGGAGGGGGTTGTGCCCTTGTAAATCTGTGAGCCCCAAGTGGGACATCATAAAGCTCCTGGCGTGGGGTCTGTGAGAGCTTCTTCCCAGGCCTGGGGAGGCTGGCAGGAGCCCCCGGGCAGAGTTCCTGAAGGGGGCCGGGGGGGAGGGGCTCGGTCCATTGGCCTCCATGGCAAAGAGAGGCCGAGAGAGGCACACAGGAGGAAGTTGCCCCCCCCACGACTGCCACAAGTCCTCAGGGCCACAAGGACTTCGACTGCCCCCCCTCAGCCCCGAATACGGAGGCTCCCTTTGCCATCTCTCTCGGGGGGCCTCTGGCTGGCTCCTCATCCGCTCCCCCAGAGGCCCAGCAAGCCCCCCACCATGCAGCCAGCACCCCCACCCTGGGAAGCCCCGTCCTCAGCCCCCCCCCGCAAGAGCTCCATAGCCGGAGCAGCCAGGGCCCCGACTTCCCTGCTGGGCCCAGAGCCGTCCGGGCACTGCTTGGTCTGAAGCCTTTGGGACATTTCCTAATATGGTCACAGGGAGGACATCCCAGCAGGCCCCAGATTTCGCCTCCAAGCCTGGCTGGGTCCGAAGGGCAGTCCGGCTGCATCACGGCCATTACGGACGTGGAAGCTTTAATGACAGACTTTTTTTGGGGGGGGGGGACAGGCATCAGGAAAGACCCTCATGGACACTGCATCCCTTGCCTTGGCCCCAAATCATGAGCAGCGGCATCGGGGAGGGGGAGGACTGAGCCCACCCTTCCAAATGGGGCGTGATTGTGCAAAGGTCCAGAATCCCCCCCCCAATGTCCCTTCCCATTCAGAAAAGCCCCATCCCCATTCTTGAAATCCGAGGTGTTCCCCTCCTTCGCCTATGAGGGGAGAAGGAATGGGAGGGGTCCGAGGGGAGGGGGCTACAGGGAAGGTGCCCTAGACCTGAGCAGGAGGGGGGGGGTTTCCTGCCATGGCCATTATGGAGCCTCCCTGCTCAGCAGCCGTCTATCCCTGGGTGCCAGGCCCTGGGAAGGAGGGCTCCCCTTGACCCGCCTGCTTCCTGCCGCCCCCCGTCACCCACCTCCCCAAAACTGCCATGGTCCCTGCCAAGAACGGGCCCCCTCCCAAGCTTTCACAGAAGTGGGGGTCCCAGGTGGGGAGGCTGACCGCTCTTGTGTGTGTGTGTGTCTCCCCTTGCAGACCTACTCAGGGCTTTTCTGCGTGGTAGTCAACCCTTACAAGCAGCTGCCCATCTACTCGGAGAAGATCGTGGACATGTACAAGGGGAAGAAGCGGCATGAGATGCCGCCCCACATCTACGCCATTGCCGACACCGCCTACCGGAGCATGTTGCAGGGTAAGGCAGCCGGCCCTTCCGAGGCGCCAGACCATTCCTCCCGGGCCCCCTCTGCCCACTTGTGACTCAAAAAGGAAGAACGCTCTTTCCACCGGGCCCGGCCAGGGCACGTGGCCAGGGAGGACCCCGGAGCACAGCTTGGCAAATAGGGCCACGGAGAAGGGAGGTGCCCCTCGGACGCTCAGCGGCCTTGGCCAAGTCAGAGAGCCCGCTGCTGCCAATGTTGGGGCTGCACCCCTAAATCACCCCCCACACACCCCTTTGCACAAAGGCTTCTGGCTGGAGAGGAGCCGGACTCTCGCGCAGCTTTGTGATGCAGAGGCAGGGGGATGTGGCCCTGCCCGCGTGGCTGGTGGCTTCTCTTCTCTTGGTGGGTGAGGCCCTCTGAGCCCGGAGCCGGGGGGGGGGCTCTCCCTGGGCAGAAGTGATAGCCAGTGCCTGTGGCTTCCCTTTCCTGCTGCTCCTTCTGGGCCCCCCCGCTCCCTGCCGGGCACCATCCCTGGCAAGCCCAGATCCGGAGGGGGCGGGCAGCAGCCCCTTGGCTGGCCCCTATGAGCCCAGATCCACAGAGGGATCTCGCATTGGGATCCCTGAAGGGCAGGCTGGCGGGGTGGGGAGAACGGCCAGGGTCAGCAGGGGAAGCTTCTGGGGGAGAAGCTACGGGGGTCTTGTATATATATATATATATGTCACTGAGTATTTCTCATGTGGAAAAGGGCCAAGGTGGTGTTGACTGAGACTTCAAGTTTTGCCCTGGAAGGTCTGAATTACCTGGTCCTTATTTTGGGTCTAAGGTCAGAAGGGCCTCCACCGATGGCCGGCAGAGCGTCCAGAGGGCCGATGGTGCCAGAGCCCACCTTAGAGAGGGGGTGTATGAAGAAGCCCCGGCTCTTGGGACCACATGTCCTGGGACCCTGCAGGGGCTGGTGGGGAGGGAGCCAAGGAGTCCCCTGGAGCAGCAGTGGGGGGGTCCCCACTTACTTCCCTGCTAGCCCCCTTCCTCCCATGCCGCGGGGATTCTCACGCATGTGGATGCCAAAATATCCGGGGGAGGGAGCCAGAAACAAGGTGGCAGCTGCACGCAGAGGGCTAGAAACTCTGCGCATGCTCAGAAGAAGAAAAATGTAAAAAAGATGGCGGTACCCACAGAAGGCCACCGACCGAAGTGGCATGTTGATGTCATCATGTGACGTCACCAGTGGGCTGCTACCGGTTCCCCTGAACTGGTCCGAAGTGGGAGGAGCCCCGCCCTGACCTTGAGGGGTCCCACCAGCCACTGCTGCCCCTGTGGGGGCTCCTGGGAATCTGCTGCAGGCCAATCGCGGTCCACTCACAGCCCCAGTGTCCTCCGTTAGGACTCCCTGCCTGCCTGGCCTCCTGCCCCAATGCCAAAAGGGCCAAAGGGCTGATGTATAACTTAGGATCCTTTACAAGCGAATGTTGGCGTCACTCAAGCGGGTCCAGAAAGGGTCTCTGGCAGATTTACTAGCCAATAATCTTGTTTGGTTCCTGCCGCGTTTGTGGGTTCTCCAACTCCACTTATGGGCCTCCATCTGCCGCTATAAATCCCATTGCATTGATTAGATGTTTATCTTGGGAAACAACACAGAGAGAGGAATGTGGGGCTGGGGAGAGCGGGAGTTTATGTCGGCCTCGGGAGGAAGCGGACTGAAGCCACCGGGAGGGTCCAGGCGGTCAGTTGCCCACCACAGCAGCAACAACAGCTGCCCTGGGTGGCTGCCTCTCTGCCTCTTCTGCAGACCTCTCCCTCCCTCCCCTCCCCTCCTGCCCCTGCAGGGCTCCCCCCTGGGCACACCTGGGCACGCGGAGACCTTGGGGCCGGGCACCAGAGCCAAGGAAGCGGCTGCCAGCGTCCGAGGCTCCTTCCCGGCTCTTCTCCTTTTATGGCCAAGCGGCTCTTTGCAGGAAACCCACAAGTCCAGCCGGGCTGAAGCGGAACGAGCCGCTCTCCTCCGGGGTGGGAGCAGAGAGGAAGCAAGGGGGGGAGGGAAGGGGGCATGGAGTGCCAGGGAAGGGGGGATCAGCTGCACAGGCCCAGCGCTCAGCTTCCTATTGCAGGGGGTCCAGGAGGGAAGGGGGACTGGAGGAGGGACCCCCCAACTCTTCCAGCCATTTCCAGCCCACAGGCCCCTCCACCAAGTCCCCAAATGCAATGAGATGTGCTGAGGTGCTTTGATGGACAGCCTTGGAGGCTGGAAATGGGGCCCTGGGTCCCCTCTGCCGCTTGCCAGTGGGGAGGATTTGGGGAAGGTTGGAGCGGAAAAAAGGCAGATTCCTCCAAGGGTTGCGTGCAAGGTGGTGGGATTGCCAAAGGGCCCCCCCCTCTCCTGCACCGGTGGTGGGGTTCTTTCCAGGTGGCGGGTCAGTTGGAAGTCCCAGGCTCTCTGGCCTTTGGCTGGCATCCGTCTCCCCTGGGGGGGGGTGCACGGGCACTCCAGGCTGGGATGTAGTCAGGCACTGCCCCCCCCCCCCACAGGCCTTCCTGCCCTGGGGGGCTGCTCTGCTCTGCTCCCTCCCCCAAAGCCTTTGCCAGCCGCCTCCCTCTCCACCTTTCCTCTGGCTTGAGTGGGTGGGGGGTCTCTGGATTTCCCCTGTGGGTCTTGGAGACCCTGAAGCCCTGCCTGAAACCCCCCTCGGTGGCCCAAAGGCTGGGACTCTCCCTCTGGATCTCATCCATGAACACAAAGGCTTTGCCCCTCTCACCCCGTCCCCCCAATCCTCTCCCCATGGAGCCAAAAGCAGGCGACCAGCCCCCCCAGCGGGAAAACAGGATAGAAATGGGGCACGTGGGGCGACCCAGTTCATTCCCAGGCCTCCCAGTTCCACCGGAGGGGGCAGCTGATGGCTCTATGGGGCAGCCCAGCTCCCTCTGGGCCTCTCCCTGAAAGGGCTCCGGGGGATCTCATGGCTCTTTTTCTCTCCACAGATCGAGAGGATCAATCCATCCTTTGCACGTAAGTAGAGCCAGGAGAGTCGGCAGGCTCCCTCGTCCCCTCCGGCTCCCTTTCGGGGGGGGGCTTCTGAGCACCTCCTGGGCCTCCTGCTGAGGAGCTGAAGGGGGCCCAGAGGGCAGCAGGGGGCGGGGGGGGGGCAGCCAAGATTCCTTTGGGTCCCATCAGAGCAGCCCTGGGTCTAACACATGTCGGCAGCACGAAGCCAAATAAATGAAGGCGCCACTTAAACACACTGATAAGCTGCTTGAGTCTCTTCAGCGAAAACCTACTGAATATTACAAACAATCACCCGAAATATTTACTTCTTCCTGGGGGGGTGGGGGCCCCCGAGTGAAAGGCTGGAGGAGAGGAAGCGCCTGGGCCTGGGGAACCCCTGGGCCCTGCTAAGCCAACAGCTGGAAGGGGGCTGAAACCTTCTTGGCCAGATCCGGTAGAGCAGCTCCGGTCCAGGTGGTGGGGATGAGGGGGGAAGCGCCCGGGAGGGGGGGGGTTGTAATCCAGCCCCTCCAGGCTGGTAAAAGTGGGGGGCCTGTTCCTGATTTGTGGGGAAAGAAATGCAGCAGAAGGGGGGGTGGACAGAAAGCAGGGGGGGCAAAGGATTCGGGGGTGGGGGGCATGGGGTGGGGTGGGGGGCAGAGGGAATGGGGGGCAAGGCTTTCTCCCCCAGGGGCCTCCCACTGGCCTGTTTGTGCAGGAACTCTTCCGAGGACACTTAATCCCCATCAATACTTGGTCGCCTTTGGGCTTCTGAGCCAGGCACCCTCCTTCTGCAGCCAGAAGCCCCCCCCCCCCGCCTGCCCCCGACCCCGGCCCTGGCAGGGAAGGGACGCTCCCCCCATCCTTGGGAAGGGCCGGGAAAGGCTGGCTGGCACAGACCGAGAGCTCATGGGCTCAACTTAGACCAGAGAGGCTCCTGCGAGCTCCCCACTTAGGGTTGGCCAAGATGGCTGGCCTGAGGGGTGAGGGGGGCAAGGATTGTAGAGCCCCCTCCCCACCCACCAGCTGATGTTCAAAGTCCTCAACCCCCCCCTCCTCCAGGGCATGGGCATCTTCTCTGGCCACCCTGGGTGGGGGGGGATGGAGGGGGTCACCGCACAGAACAAGGAGTCCCACAAGCAGCCGCCGCCTGGCCTTTTAAGGCTCGCCTCCTCCAGGGCCTCTCCTGCTTCAGCCCCATCCATCACGGGGGAGAAGAGCCACCTCCAAATTAGGAAGAAGAATTGGCAAGGCGGCTGGGGGGGGGAGGTCTCAGCTCCCCAGCCCGGCCTCTCCCGGCGGTCCCTCCCCCCCCTCAAGCAGAGAGCTGGCGGGATCCCTCCATCCTCAAGCCCAGCCAGCCCCCCCCCCGATGCTCCCGTTGCCAAGGCAACAGTGGCCACCAAGAAGATGGCCGGGCCTCTCCCGAGACCCAGGCCCGGAATGGCTCCAGAAGGGTCCCAGGGAAGGAGGGGGAGAGACGGGAGCCCCTCCATTGCTGCCCAGCATGCCAGGCATTCCAACACACATGGGCAGCCCGGCCAGAGCGGGACTGCCCGGCCTCGGTCCTTCTGCCACCCTACTAGTCCACACGGAGCATCAGGAGGGGCTGGGAAGGGGCAGCTCCTGGCGGGAGAGATTTCCCCCTTAGTGGGCAGCGGCTTTCCGGCTGCTAAACCCCCCGAAGTGCCCACAGCCCCTCCAGGGCGGGCTGGGCAAGGCTCCCCGAAGAGGCCGGGAGGGAAGGCGTGTAGGGGGCCCCATGAGAGTTCCAGGGGGGAGTGTGTGGTGGGCAGGGCCACAGAGTCTGCCCTGCCAGAGGTTGGCTTGAGCGGGAGACCCAATGGACGCTCGCACGGAACCCCCTGAGTGGCCAGAGGAGCCCACAGCCACTGTGCTTCGGCTGCAGGCGAAGGGCCCCTGAAGCCCCCTTCGCTTCCCCCCTTCCGCAGCTTTCGGCCATTGGCTCCGCAGGGGCCCCCACTTCTTCATGAAGGGCAGAGGGGGGGGCTAACCGTCCTTTCCCTCCTCCTCCCCCCAGGGGAGAATCGGGCGCAGGCAAGACAGAAAACACCAAGAAAGTGATCCAGTACTTGGCGGTGGTCGCCTCCTCACACAAGGGCAAAAAGGACACCAGCATCACGGTGAGCAGCCCCCGACACCCCCCTCGCCCCCCAGGTCAATCTAGGGGGCAGCAGTGGGTGAGGTGGGGGGGTTCCTTTCTCTGGGGACCCCAGGGCCCCTCCCCCTCAGAGCAATTCTCAGTCACAGCAGGAAGACGGTGACAACGTGGGGGGGGGGGCATTTTTCCCCCTGACTCCTAGATAACCCCCCCCCCCCACTTGGCTCTCCAACCTGACGTCCTCGGGCCATTTGGACTTAGCTGAGGCCAAACCGGTCCAGCTGCAGGCAGGCAGGATGGGGGAGGGCTACTGCCCGGGCAGGGGACGACGCAGTGGGGTGGCGAAAATGGAGCTCCACCCTAGAGCCCCCAATTTGCCCTGAAAGATGTGGAAAGAAAAGGCATCCCCCACGCCCCACAGTGTGGGAGTAAAAATTGTGGTAGCCCTACACTGGGCAGGAGTGATGGGAGTTGTAGTCTGTGAGTGCTGGAGGCTGCCAGTGGGCCAGGTGACCATCGCCAGGCTGAGGGGGCACATTTTGCGCCGACTTCAGAGGTGAAAGAGATCTAGCGCCCTGGCACAGCTGGGGACGGGGTGGGGCGAGGGGAAGAGTGGCGGAGGAGACCCCTTGTCGGAAGAGCCCACGACTGACCCTTCTTTTATGCCTCCTCGTCCGACTGCAGCAAGGGCCGAGTTTTGCCTACGTGAGTAACCGGGGCAGCGTGTGTGTCCAGCCTGTAGATCTGCATGGTGTTCTTGCACTCCCTCCCCCAAGGGGGTCTCGGGGGGCCTGGAGGCGCCCCGTCATGGCTGACCCCTCTGGTAGCCCACCGGGATCGGGGCGCCTGTGCCGTTTCCTGGGAGCAAGCCAGCCCTGCCCCCTGCTGACCCCAGGACAACCGCATCGTGGCCCCTCCAGGACGTTCCAGAAGTGCCCCCTCCCATTCCCACAACGGGATGCTTCGTTTTGGGGGGGGAGGGTCCCCCAGGGCAGTGGGTGGGTGGGTGGGGCGTAGGGAAGCCGGTCTTCTTCCCTGGATGACCACCGTGTGCCCGTTAGAGTGACTGACCTCTTCTGCTTGCCTGGCCGTGTGCCCCTTGCCCCTCCCTTGCCTGCCATCCTGCCCTTGGGGGGTGGGGGCAGGGGGGGGCTTCCTGGGTCTTCTGCATGCACTGCAAGTGGCCGAGCCTACCGGCCTTTCTGCTTAGGGAGAGGTCGGAGCCTCTGGCCATTGTGGGGATATGGATGGGGCTACTTGTGGGGAGAAGCTGGGATGGGGGGATATGCCCAGCCAAAGGACCCTCCCTGGCAATTTGGCCTCCAAGGAAGCCCCGTCCAGTCCCTGGAATCCGTCTTCCTTCCTAGAGCTTGGGGTGTCATGACCCTCGATTTCTCCACCCAAACCCACCAGCCTCAGTCTTTGCTTTGAGACAGGGGTGGGGCAGCCCCCCCTCCTCCCAGCTTCAACCGTCACGAGAGGTTTAAGGGAAAGAGGCCGGACTGGGAGCATGGCTTGGAGGTGTGACATCGTCACTGGTGTGGACCTGTCTGCGTGTTCCTTTTTCCGCATGCAAAAGTCGCCTTATTTTCAAACACAAACCCCGCGCAACCCAATTAACAGGCGCCACGTCATCTGCTTTGGGCTGCGTTGGAAGGAAAGTTGTGCGCAACCCTTCCTCCAGCCCCCCCCGCCTAATTCCCGTCAAGTGTTCGCTTTGGCGGCAATTGCAAAAGAAATTCTGTGATTTGCTTGGCCTAATAAATGTGCTGAAAAAGAGATGCGGGCTATGACCGATTGCCTCCGTGGCGGAAGATGGTCGAGAGCGCAGCCATCCGCCCTCTTGGCCCCTTTTGCAAAACAAACCCCCAAAAGCAACACCACAAAAAGGACCAAGTCCTGCAAAGAGCCAGAGGCCGAGATGAGCCCCAGGGAACCTCCGTGTAGGTAAAGGGCATCCATTGCCGTGGGCGCTTCCCTGTGGCCAGTGCGGCTGGAGAACAATGCGCCTCTTTGTGCCTTTGATCCACACGGAGGAGGTTTCTCTGGGGGCCGCTCGAATGACAGCCCCCCCTTTCCATTCACGCCCTCCTCTCCTGCGCCTGGACTGACAGCCAAATCCTGGATCCCTTTTAGGGCGAGTTGGAAAAGCAGCTTCTCCAGGCCAATCCCATCCTGGAAGCTTTCGGAAACGCCAAAACCGTGAAGAACGACAACTCCTCCCGATTCGTACGTTGACAACTTCTTGAATGGGGGGGCGGGGGGGAGGGAGGGGAGAGGGATGGACCAACTAAGTACAGTGTTCCCTCGATTTCCCCGGGGGATGCGTTCCGAGACCGCCCGCGAAAGTTGAATTTCCGCGAAGTAGAGATGCGGAAGTAAATACACCATTTTTGGCTACGAACAGTATCCCAAGCCTTCCCTTAGCACTTTAAGCCCCTAAACTGCAATTTCCCATCCCCTTAGCAGCCATTCAGATCATTACTCACCATGTTTATTTATCAAAGTTTATTTTAAAAAATATTTATTATAGTCAGATGAAAGTTTGGCGATGACATATGACGTCATCGGGCAGGAAAAACTGTGGTATAGGGGGGAAAACGCAAAGTATTTTTTAATTAATATTTTTGAAAAACCGTGGCAGAGGCTTTTCGCGAAGTCCGAACCCGGGAAAATCGAGGGAAGACTGTACATGAAAACTGGCAAGTGGAGAATAGGACGTCTTCCCCCCTGGAAAGGGGGGAGCGAAGGAGAGAAAAAGAAAAGGAGAGAAAAGGAGAAAGGAAGGAAAGGATTATAAATGGAGAGGCCCCCTGCGCCCCACCCCACCTGCGCCCTCTTTTCTCCCACAGGGCAAATTTATCCGCATCAACTTCGACGTGACGGGCTACATCGTGGGAGCAAACATTGAGACCTGTATCCTTTCCCACAACCTCTTCATCATCATCATCATAATAATAATAATAACAACAACAACAACAACGACCCCTCCCTTTTCGCTTCAGGCAACCTCTTTGGTTTTCCTAGCTGTAGTTAGCAAGCTAGTATTTTGTTTAAAAAACGGTTTGCTTGCTGAGCCTCCACGGACAGATTTGCTGGAGAAATCTCGCGCCATCCGACAGGCCGGGACGAAAGGACCTTCCACATCTTTTATTACTTGCTTGCTGGGTCCAACGAACAGATGAAGAGTAAGTCGCCTCCTGGGCCGATTTTAAGGAGGTGCCTTGGGGGGGGGCGTTTCAGAGCAGCTGCAGTTTCTGGTGGGATGGGGGCAGGCCCTCCCCTTCCCCAAATGGCTGTTGGCCCTGGAGTCAAGAGGGCAGGAAGCTCTGCCCCCCACAGGGGCTGAAGGAGACTCCCTGGGATGGAGGGTGGGGCTTCCCCTTCAGCCCCCTGGTCAGGAGTGGTTGGGGCTGCCCAAGGGGGCCTCTGAGGGCCAGGCTGGAGGGTAGTTGGGGACCCAGCCGTGTGGTCAAGAGCCGAGTTTGGACCGAGAGGCAAGAGGTTTCCCGGCTGGCTCTTGGCCTCACTGAGGTTCTGCTCCAACTGCCTTGCAGAGGACCTTCTCCTGGAAGGGTTCAACAACTACACCTTCCTCGCCAACGGCTACGTGCCCATCCCTTCCCAGCAGGACAACGAAATGTTCGAGGAGACCCTGGAAGCCATGACTATTATGGGATTCACGGAAGAAGAGCAAGTTGGTAAGAGAAGCCAAGAGGGGATTTAGAGCACGGGAACCTGCCTTGGGTTCCGGCCCTGAGGCTCTGAAGGGTTTCCTCAAATTTCTGGATCCTGGCGCATGAGGAACCTGTGCAGGTGTGTTCTCGGCCTGAGGCTCATGGTCTCTGAGCCCAGTGAAGCCTCTGATGGGACAGTTATGGCGAGGAAGAAAGCCCCCATGATCGAGAGGGAGAACCCACCCACCCACCCACCTGCTCAGTGGCGCCCTCTGAACCCCTCTCCTTCCCAACCTCACAGCGATGCTGAAGGTGGTCTCGTCAGTTCTCCAGCTTGGCAACATTGTCTTCAAGAAAGAGAGGAACACTGACCAGGCATCCATGCCGGACAACACAGGTAAGTACCAAGCAGTGGTGGAAGAGTCCCTGAGGAGTCCCCGAGGTGGCCAGAGCAGCCCGGCTGGCCATGGACGGAAGGGGTCAGCGGGATGGCCTCCAGGATGATGCTTCTCGATTCCAGCTGCCCAAAAGGTTTGCCACCTCACGGGCATCAACGTGACAGATTTCACCCGGTGCATCCTCACCCCACGGATCAAGGTCGGGCGAGACGTTGTCCAGAAGGCCCAGACCAAGGAGCAGGTGAGGAGGCCGGCTCAGCTTCCTGGCCTTGTGAGGCTTTGCTGGTCTGGATCCCTGAGACGCTCAGCCCGGCTCCCGTTGACCCCTTAGGCTGACTTCGCAATCGAGGCCTTGGCCAAAGCCACCTACGAGCGCCTCTTCCGCTGGATCCTGACCCGGGTGAACAAAGCCCTGGACAAGACCAAAAGGCAAGGCGCCTCCTTCTTGGGCATCCTGGACATTGCCGGCTTTGAGATTTTCGAGGTAGGGCCCGGTTCCGGTTCC
>NC_091958.1:58094473-58189473 GCF_031021105.1 Erythrolamprus reginae
AGGTGAGTCGGGCAGCGGCTCCTCAGGTGTCTATTCCACCCCCACCCTCAGGGGGTTCGAGGCAGCTGAGGTGGGTGGCTCCCCCCTCATCGCCTCTCCCTAGCCACAACCCTGCGAGGTAGGTGAGGCTGGGGGAGTCCCAGGGAGTTTCCACGGCTCCACGCGGGCCCTTGAGTGCTGCAGAGGGGAAGAGGAGGGGACCCAGACCAGATGTATGTCCGAAGCCCCCGACGCGTGGGTGTGCGTGTGTGTCACGGTGGGAGCTCCGCCGGGGGGAGGGGGCTGGGGCGCTGGGGCAGGAACCGGGCTGTCCCCGGGAAGGGCGGCTGGGAGAAGTGGCTGGACGAAGAGGTCAGCTGCCCGCCTCTCTCTCTCCCCCCTCCCGTCTAGCGGGAAGGCTGGCTTGCCTGCCAAGCGGAGCGCCAAGAAGCCAGACCCTGGCAAGGGTGAAGGCGGCAGCTACGATGTGCCCGGCTCTCCAGAAGACCTGGAAAGGAACCAGAAGATCCTGCAGTGGATCATAGAAGGCGAGAAGGAGATCAGCAGGCACCGGAAGACCACCCACAGGTGAGCGAGCGGGCGCGGGAGGGGAAAGGCACCGGGGGGGGGTCCCCCCCATGCACGGCTGGGAAGGCCGACCGAAGAGGAGATGGAGTGCCTGGAGGAGATGGAGTGGGCGGCCGGTGCTGGTGCTGCTCTGGGCCGGCCTTGCTCCCTTCCCAGGTGCTTGGCCTAAGAACGGGCAGCCAGGCTTGACCTCTGGCCTTGGTGATTCCCGGGCTCTGGAAGGAGGGGCTGTCTGGGCCCTGCGGGAGGGGGGAGGGGGGGACTCCTCCTCCTCAGCTGAAGGATTCTTCCCCCCCTTCCCCTCCCCCCAGCCTCCCACACCTGACTGGGACGGACGCCTCCTCCCCCTCCCCCTCCTCCTCTTCCTCTTCCTCTCCAAGTGGGAGCACCAGCTGTAGCTGCCTAGCTCCGGTGGGGGGAGGGGGGGCAGGAAGTGGGGCTGTGGCAAAGCTGCCCATTCCAGAGAGGCAGCTGGGGTCCGGCCGTTTGGGTCCAGCCCGTCTGCTCCACTCGCTGACCTCCGTCAACGTCTGTTTGTTTCCCTTCAAGCTCATCGGGTACAAAGAAGCCACCGGCTCACGAGGTGCCCCGACCGCTTCCCCCCGACCGCCCCGTGGCTGTGCACCCCTGGATCTCATTCCGGAACGTGGTGCAGCCCTCCCACCCTTTCATCCAGGACCCAACCATGCCCCCCAACCCTGCGCCCAACCCTCTGACCCAGCTGGAGGAGGCCCGAAGGCGGCTGGAGGAGGAGGAGAAGAGGCCGGGCAAGGCAGCAGCCAAGCAGAGGTCAGCGGGAGGGAGGGAGGGAGGGAGGGAGCTCCGGCTGGACCCACTGAGCTGGCCCTGGGCCCCCTCAGCGCAGGAACACGAGCGCCCCCTCTGGGCTGCCTCCTCTCCCCGGGCACCTCCCGAGGGGACGGTGGGAGGCTGAGCAGAGGGACCGGCGGGGGCTCTCTGCGCCCTCCTGGCTGGCAGTGAAGCTCCTGCACCCGACCCCACCCCCAAGCTGTGTGGGCCCCGAGATGGATCCCCAGTCAGAGGAAGCAAGGGCAAGAGGGCGCCTAAGGTCCCTCTTCTCCCTCTGGTGTGTTCCTGGGGTTGTTAGGGGAGTTGGGTGGCCGCACCAAAGGTAGCCACCGTTCGCCCCCTTCCCGAACCTGTTTTCCCCGTTCTCTGGGTCCTTCTCCCTCTTCTCTGGAAACTGGCCCCCCCTCTCCAGCTGGCCTGGGGGTTGGGGGTCGCTGCCAGGCCCAGTGGTGTTTTGTCACCTCTCCTGCACCCAGCTTCCAGAGGGGCGCCTGGCCGGTTTTCACCGATTGGGCTCCTAATGGCCCAGCAGGGAGCCCTGGTCATTTGGGCTGACTGAGCTCTCGGGGGGGGGGGGGGGGACTCCCGTCAGGTTTAAAATTCCTTTTCGGTTCCCTGTTTGTTTTGAGTGGGGGCTTGAGAAGGGGTCTGCATGACAGCCTTGGCTTCTGCGCCCAGGGTGGGTGGGTCGAGGGTCAGGGCTGGGCTGCAGAGGCTGGGAGACCCTGGACGCAGCTTTCCAGCTGGGGCTGTGGAGTGGGGTCACCGTGGCTCTCGGCTTGCCACACTGTGGAGGGCAGAATCATGTGGGAGGGGGCGCTAGAGAGAGTAGGCAGGGGGTGGCAGGAGGCCACGTCTTCACCCCAGAGGCGGAGGGGAGCGGGGTGCCAGGAGCGCTGTGCAAAAAGGGGGCACCTCTACCTGCTGGTGGTCTTGCCAGAGTTTGCCTTGGCTTCTCCCCAAGAAAGCTACCCCCCCACATCCCCCCCCCCCAGCCCTGGGCCCCCTGTGGTGCAGCACTTCTCCCACCTGCCCTCACTGTGGCTGGCTGCTCTTGCCCCGAGTCTCCTCCGAAGGGGGGGTGTCTCCCTCCCTGAGAGAGACAGGCGGGCAAGGGTCCACTCTCTGCTTGGCCTCCTAGAATGAAGGCACCGAAGCGATCGGGCGGTGGCTTCTCCCAGCCCTGCGAGAACATAGTGGTGGCCTATTACTTCTGCGGAGAGCCGATCCCCTACCGGACCCTGGTCAAAGGCCGGGTGGTCACGCTGGGCCAGTTCAAGGAGCTGCTGACCAAGAAAGGGAATTACAGGTAAGGGAGGGGGGGCACGCGGCTTCCCTTAAGTCCCCCTTCAGCCCAGAGCAAAGCCACAGCTCTCGAGCGCTGGAGAACCACGGGGGAAGAGCTGGGATCCAGGGGCAGAGTAGCCAGAGCAGCAGTTGCCCTCGGGTTCATATCCCGCTTTACAGCCTCTCTAAGCCCCTTGCAGAGCCAGCACGTTGCCCTAAGAATTTGGGCCCTAATTTTTACCCAGCTTGCAAGGGTGGAAGGCTGCGTCTACCTTGAGCCTGGTGAGATTTGAACTGCCAAACTGCAGGCAGTCGGCAGAAGGGGCCTGCAGTGCTGCATTCTAACCACTGCGCCAACACGGCTCAATGGTGGTTCTCAGTGGTGATGCTCGGGGAATGGCTCAGAGAGTGGCGCTCCCCCCCCCAAAAGGCAAGGGTGGTGGGCAGTGAAGCAGGCGGACAGTCAGAGCGTGAATTGGCTTTGCAGCACAGATCCCTTTTCTCAAACAAGCACGAAGGCAACTGGGGCTCCGGCCTTCTGACCACCTGGGCTGGGGTCATCATCGGCGCTATGGCGCTTCTTAGATGGGCTTGCTACAGCGAAGCCCCCCAGAAGCATCCTCCCACTGGCCGCCCTGTGGGGTGTCTGCAAAGCCGACGGTCCCGTTGGGGGGGGGGGGCAAAATCTTCTCCCCTGAATCCCCCCCCCCCCCTGTCTCAAAGGTTTTACTTCAAGAAAGTCAGCGATGAGTTTGACTGTGGCGTTGTGTTTGAGGAGGTCCAGGAGGAGGAGGCGGTGCTGCCCATCTTTGAAGAGAAGATCGTTGGGAAGGTGGAGAAGATCGACTGACCCGCCACAGGGCTCTTCCTCGCGGCTTGCCTTCTCCCAGGCGGCCCCCCTCTCGCCACACCGCGGAGGCTCTCCAGCACTGGGACAGGCTTCAAGGCCTCCCGGGTGGGCAAGATTACGGCCACCGCACCTCCACCGCGGGATGGTGGGCCAAGCCGGAAGCTGGGAGGCTGAGCAAAGTGTTGGTTCGCATTTCGAGTGGCCTTGCCCCCCCCCTGGCAGGCCGAGGGGCAGAGGAAGACTCCCGAGGGGGGGGGGGCGCGAGGGGTGCCCCTGGCCTTGCTGCCTCTCTCATTTTCCTGCCCTTCAACAGCTGGAGGGGGGCGGGGGGGAGGGGGCTTGTGGCCGATGTCTCTTCTGCTTTCGGAACGGCCCACTTCTCCTGCCTGTCCATCTTCCTGTTTCACTTGACCTCCCCCCCCCCCGTGCTGCACACACACACACACAACCTGGGCCCCCGATATCCATGGCGCCCCTCGCGGACGTCACCGAGTGCCTTCCACCCTCACGCTTGCTGGCTTCCCCCCACGCCCCCCTCCCCCGGCTTGGGCACTGGCCTTCCTGGGATGGTGTTCCGCGTCGGATGGACGTTTTCATGGGTGGTGCCCGGCTGGAGCCGGACCTCTGTTTCCCCTTTTTCTGGAGGGTTCCGTTGTAGATATGTGTACATTTTCTAAAGAAGGCTGAGCAAACGCCTGGCAGTGGTGGAGCCTCTTTTTCACCTGTTGACCTGTACAATCGACCTTTTCACAGGTACAACCCTGGAGTAAAGGCCCCTGTCCCAGCGTGCCCAGAGGAGGGGAGGACTGACCCGTGGCCTAGCGAGGGTGGCTGATTCCCCAGAGTTCGGAGTGGGGGCAGGCCAGGAGAGACCTCTGCGCCTGGGACTTTGCTGGGGGGTCAGCGGCTGCCTTGTCCAGAGAGTGGGAAGGGCCGGAGCCGGGCTCGTCCTGCAGCTGCCCTTCCCTCTTCCCCACGGCTCTTCTGTGGCTTGGCAAAGCGAGGGAAGGGGCTGGAGTGGGGGGATGGATTCACACGGAGGGAACCAGCTCTGGGATGTATTTTGGGGGGGGGGCATAGGATAGAAACACACTGGGGGTTTTGGGGGGGCGGATTGTATGCACAGCTTGAAACACATACGAGTTTCACACAATCTGGATATTTAAGATTTTTATAAATATATATGACGCTGTGGGGACCTGTAGGAGAGGAGGCCCAGGAGGAGGCCAGCTGGCTTTATAACTCCTCCCTGGACTCTGCGGTCAGTGGTGGATCCATCCCATCGTG
The DNA here is from genome assembly GCF_031021105.1 of Erythrolamprus reginae. NCBI lineage: Eukaryota > Metazoa > Chordata > Lepidosauria > Squamata > Dipsadidae > Erythrolamprus > Erythrolamprus reginae. The sequence goes on from NC_091958.1 coordinate 58,099,275, forward strand.
CCGTGGCTCTCTAGGGGTCTCAGCAGCCTACAAAAGCAGAGGCCACCTTTACTCGACGGACTGTTCTCCTAGAGCCCCCCCCCCCCATGCATGTAGGCACAGCATCGCTAGCTTGCAAAACTGACTTGGGGGGCTGAGACTGAAGGTGAGGGGAGCAGCGAAACCCATGACTGTTTCCTCCCTGCCCTCCCTCCACCTCGGGGCCACCGTCCAAAGTAGCACGCCTGAACTCTCACTGTAAACCTTGGAGCCGAGGTCCTGAAGGGGGCTGGCACCCCTGGGAACGGCAGCGTAGGCACCGCCCAAGTCTCCAGACGGGAACCTTGAGGAAAAGGCTCCAGGTGCCCCCCCCCAGGCAGAACCCCCTGGCCCCTCTCCGGTACTTACCCCCCCAGTCTCTTTCTCGGAGAGGACTTCCCCTCCTCCCTCCAGGAACCTGGAGAAGCTCTCGAGATCTCTGCCACCTGTGTACTCAATCACCTGGGCAGGAAACCCACTCTGGGTCAGTGGGCCCCACCCGCTTCCTCCCCCAGCCAGCAGCCGGGCCCTCCTCCCGCGGCCCAGCCTTTAGAAGAGGCCAGAGGCCGTGGTACCTGCCGGCCTGGCCCAGCGGGAAAGAGGTAGAGGGCTGGGTAGCCGTGGATGGTCAGGGCTGCCACTTCGTTGGCTGTGGCGTCCATCTCTGCTATGACGATGTCGTTGCGGTCTTTGTATTTCTCTCCTAGCTCTTCCCAGGCCGGAGCCATTGCCTTGGAGTGGGGGCACCAGGGGGCATCTGTGGGGGCAGGTGTCCTCAGATTAAAAGTACTGGACACTCGGCTGCGAGTCCCACAAGCTCTGCCTCAAATTGTCTGTGGCTGCCTCAGTCTTCCCAGGTGGCTGGGGGTCCAGCTCTGTCCCAGTTGCATTGCGTTCACCTGGGCAAACCCTGCTCTGGAACGCAGCCAGCAGATGTGTGTGGGGGGGGGGTTTCAGTCTGTGCTTTTAATACAACCCCCCCACCTCCACTGAGAGTTAATTGCTGCTGGGAGAGGTGAACCCTTTAGGCAGGGTCTTGTGCAGGCCCCGTGGTCCCAAGAACTGCCCACCCACCCGCAACCTCGGGCCATGCTGGGACCTGTAGAAAAGCAACCCACACAGATCCAGACCCACGTTAGCCCCATTTGCTTGGGTGTCCAGGAGGTCCGTCTGGGCCACGGAGTGGCTGTGGCCTCTCTTGTGGGGGGCATCTGGCTAGTTGGTTTGCCCAGGGGCTTTGCCTCTCACTGAGGTCCAGGTGCTTACAGAATTTCACAAACACGTTTTTGGTTTCATCAAATGCAACTTGCTCAAAGTTCTCGCCCACCACGACTTTCACCCGCTTCTCCCCCTGGTGGTCGTTGGGCATCTCCTGGCTCATCAGGTGGGGCTGCAAGAGACCAGAGACGATGGGGCTGCGGAGAAGGGGCAAAGGGGCACTTCCACTTTGTCATAAGCTGTGTGACGTTGGGGGTGAGGGGGTGGCTGGAGTGGCCTGAAGGCCGTCTTGGAGATGGAATAAGGGGGGTGGGGGGTGGCTGCCTGCCTTCCTTCCTCCGCAGAGGCCCACATGCAGTAGGGTGACACTAACCCCCCCCCCCTTTGCCAGAGGTCAGCTGCCCACCTGGACTTTCCCCTGCAGAACCTCTTGGCAAAAGGTGTGGAGGCCGTGAGCGGTGAGTCCTTCTGTGGCTAGCCGGTATTTCTTGTTGGCCTCAATATTGATGAACCGGAGGGCGGGAGCATCGTGACTCTTAAGGCCGAAGTACTGCAATACGCCGGCCCCTTCCCCAGTGACATCCACCAGCACAAAAAGCACCTGTGGTCTCAGAGAGAAGCCCCCGGCCACGGATGGCGGATTCACCACAGCCACCTGAGTTTCCCCTCCCCCCCGGCTGGCTCAGCGAGTGGAGTCCGGAAGGAAGAGGGAGGGGCCTCTCCCCCCTCTGCCCTGGACTCACCTGGCCCCGAAATGCAGTGGCTCCCTCTCGAAAGGGGTCCAGGAGCCCTAGCTGGGAATCCACTGACTTGTTGATAAAGAGCAGCAGGTGGTTTGGGATCTTTGCCCCAAATATCTTGGGGGAGGTCTAAGGGAAAACCATCGGCAGTTAACCCCCCCCCCCCGGGGCAGAGCCATTGCTCACCAAAAGCCCCCGTGGTACAGCTAGGGCAGGCAGGTGGCCCCCCCTGGCCTAGCAGGAGGCTCCTGTGCAGGGGCCCCCCATGCAAGAAAGGGAGTGGGGGTCTCCTCCCTCCGGCTGCCTGACCTTCTCTGTCAACTCCACCACCCGGTCCAGGCTCTGCACGGAGATGAACTGAGCCAGGTCTCTCTGGTCCAGGTCTCGCTCTGGGCCGGCCATGAAATCCGCACGCTGACCATCCTCCTGCGAACATGCCAGCATTCAGGGGGTGGGGCTGCAGAAGGGCAGCGGCTGCACCCTCTGGAAGAGACCAGCACCCGCTTACCTTCCGGAAGAGGCGGACGGTGTCCTCAGTCACGTTGTGCTGTCGGAGGAGCAGCTGGCTGTCCGTGATGGCAAAGGCCACTTCAGGAATGTCACTGGCCACATCGCCCAGGACAGCCGCCTCTGGACCCTGCAGGTGCTAGAGAGAGCGGCGGGAGAGGAAAGGGGGCTGCAGCAGGAGTGAGGCACTCCGCTTTCTGGACAACAGCGGTGGAATCCCCTGCGGGCTGCCCCCACCCCCCACCCCCCCAGGGAAAAGGTCTGAGGGTATTTTTGAGGTGAGAAAAGGGGTGGAGAGATTTGGAAGAGGAAAGGGGTCTTCCAAGGGGAGAAGCTTAGGATGTCGCTCACCTGGAAGAATCCAACCACCGCCACCGGGTGCCGATTCACAAAAGCCGCCACTTCGTCCACTTCTTTGAGCTGCACCAGGCTGGGCCCAGCTTTCCGCTTCATCCACTCCGCTATGTCTGCAGCCTTTGGCTCACCTAGCGTGGAGACCAGGGGAGGAGCTGAGGGGACGCCCGCCGAGCCCCTTCCTCACCAGCAACTCCTTGAGCCAAAGGACCCCCAGGGGGCTGCTCAAGAGAATAGGGGGGAACCAGAGCAGCGGCTGAAAGGCTGTGACTGGTGTCCACAGAAAAGATATTCTGTGCCTCTTTTGGGGGGGGGACACCACCACGCTCGCTCAATAACAGTAAAAGGGAAACCAAAGGCTGGGAGGGGCAGGTTTCCATCGGGTTCCAAGGAAGATGCCAGCGAGGGTCCCTGCCCCCTTCCCGCCCCCTTCCTGGCTGACCTGGGAAACCCACGGGGTGGGTGCGGTTCCCATCTCGGAAGAGTTTGAGGTCTGGGTAGCCAGTGATTCCAAACTCCGCCCGCAGTGCCTGCTCCCGGCTGCAGTCGACCTGGGCCAGCCTCACCAGGGACTCCTCCTTAAGCAGCATGGCTGCTCCAGCATACTCGGGGGCCAGGGACTGGCAAGGCTCCGACCAGGGGACGCCTGAGGGAGGGAGGGAGGGAGGAGGGCAGCAGCTGAAAATCAGGGCGCGCAAGAGGGGGGAGGGGCAGCGGTTCCCCCCTTTTCTATGCTAGAGGTGGGGGGCACACCTAATGAGACCGAGTGCCGGGAAGGGGGCAGAGCTCGAAGCCACGCAGCCACTAACACCGCCCACGTCGAGCGCTTCAGGTCACACGGAAGCCCACGCTGGCTTCTCTCTGGGACCGGCAGCTTCCGAGGCCCAAGAATTCCGCATGTCCACTGGGCTCAGCCGAGGGGCCCTGGGTCTTACGGCCAGCGAGAGCCACCGAGCGTGCAACCGAGAGCAGCTGCTTGGAGCTGGCCAAGGACGGGCTGGCAGAAGGCGGGCGGCTGGACATGCAGGCCGTGGGGGGCCTGGTGTGGCTTGGGGTCTTTTGGGAAGAAGTGCCGCTTCCAATCTGGGGTTTGCAGGATAGTTTATTCAAACGGGCCCAAAGCAGCAGGAAGAGCCAGGGTTGCCTTGGGAGCCCTGCGCACAGGGGGGCAGTCTGCCTCTCCCCCAGGAGACTGCAGCCAGGTGGCATCTCCCTTGCAGAGGCCCCTGTGAAGATCGCCAGGTGCCTCCCCTTCCCCCCCCCCCTCTGCCCCCTCCCCCGGTACTCACAGAATTCCACCAGGAGCAGCTTGTAGGTCTGCAAAGCCCCAGCAAAACTGTGCTGGTTCAGCACCAGGACCTTTCCCTCCTCCTCCTCGGCCCAGCCACTGTCCTCCTGTGTCCTGGCAGGCCGAAGGGCTGGAGTGAGGATGACTAGCCACAAGAGCAGCAGGCGGCCCATGGCGGTGCCAACCGTGGAGCTCCGCATGCCAGCACGGAGGCAGAGAGGCCTGGCGGAGCAGGGCTGCCCCTGATAAGGCCCTTGGGCCAGGCACGTGGCTCTAGGCGGGTGGCTCTGCCAGTCCCGACCGGGCACCTCCACCGGCCACCTTGATTGCGTTGACCTTGCTGCGAGGGGGGAGGGGAGACCCGGAGGAGCCCTTGTGCTCCTTGTCGAGAGGAAGCCGCACCCCCTCACACACACACACACACGCAGCATTAGAGCTCCCGAGCTGGTTCCGCCGGCCCTTCTGGGCTTTTGGGTGGGGGGGGGAGGTTGCTCGGAGCAGCCCCCCCCTGGAGAGCTTCCGCTGCGCTTTGGGGGCAGAGTGGGCGAGTCTGGAGGCACACAGCGGTGAGGCAAAGACCAGCGTGGGAAGGCGCAGATCCACAAGCCCCCCCCCAGGCATCCTCAGCGGTGGTGCCCCAGGGAGAGGGACAGAGACCCCGGGGAAGGCTGCCCCTCGCTCCGGCCAGGTTGGAGAGGAGAGCTTCCCATGGTGCCGGGGAGGTGGCGGTGGTCCCTTCCCGGGGGATGTGTGGGCTGCTTCTTTACGGTGATTGCTGCACAAATGACCAAATGCCGGGAGGAGTGGGGGAGGGGGGCAGGAGGCAATGGTGCTTTCCAGGGCCAAGATATTCCAGCACTGGCCAGCCTGGACAGAACCAAGAGGCTTCTGTGGAATGTCCAGCTGCGGAATTCTTCCAACAGTTTTAGTGTTGCTAGGAAGCAGCATGGGCCTGAATGGTGAGGCCGGACTGAGCCTGGAATGGGGGGCAGAACTGGGAGGTGGGGACGCGAGTGAGTCAGCTGGCCCGTAATCCACCAGGCAGCGCCTAACCGTCTGCTTCCTCGGGGTGGGGCCAGACCCAGCCTCCCACAGCTGTGGGTCAGCCACGGTGTCGCTTGTGGATTCCTCCCTGCAGAGAGCAAAGAGCCGAGCCGTCGCAGAGAGTCTCCGCAGGGACAGGTAAAGGGGGGGCCCAACGTCCCCCGCCCGGCCTCTGAAGCACCGGGGAGAGGCTGCCTGACTCCGCTGGGCCCCCGCTCGACCGAGGTCCTGCCCAGCCACCCGGTCCGGCCAGGGCCAGCTGGGGGAGCGGTGTGAGCGGGAGGTTCCTGACTGTCCCGAGTGTCTCCTGCAGCAGGAGGAAGATGAGGCAGCCGCCCGCTTGTGCGCAGCTGCCCGTAAGGGTTGTTGTGAGATGGCCGCGCAGCTGCTCTCCCAGGGAACGGGGGCCATCAACAGCCAGGTAGGGCCACGCAGCAGGAGCCCGGAGAAGAGAGGGGGGGTCTCCCTCCCTGCACCCACCGAGACGGCCCCTTGCTTTGGGCCATTCGCTTCTCCTGCAGGACGCCACTGGCCGGACGCCACTCTTCTGGGCCACGGAACAGAGGCACGAGAGACTGGTGGAGCTGCTGCTGTCCCACGGGGCAGACCCAGATGTCCCTGACAAAGTGTGTGCAAGATAGGGGCTGTGGGGGAGGGGAGGGGGCTGCCTCCTGAAAGGGCTGGAGAGAGGCAGGCCAGGTGCCCCAAAGAGCCACAGAGGCGCACCTGGCTTGGTTCGAACTGCACCTCCAGGCTCAGCTGCATGGGTCTTGCAGCCCCAACAGCCCTGCAAAGGTAAAGGAGGGAGTCTTGGGGACACAGGGCCCCTACTTCTGGGCCCTGTCCAAGAAAGGGGGGCAGCTTTTCTGGGGGGGCCTGCCCATAGTCCTGGCTGACCTGGACTTTCTGTTCTGTTTCTCCTTCCCGTCGTTGGAGTGGACAGAGGGCCCCGTCTATGCAGCCTTTGAGAAGGGAGGCAGCTTGGCCGGGGTCTCCACCTCTCCCGCTGCTGCCCCCAAGGGCCTGAGAAGGAAAGGGCTTCGGAGCAGCAGGGCTGTCAGCCAACTCAACCGGGGGTCTCTGCCCTTCTGCCCCATGTAGGAGGGGAATCGTTGCCTGCACAGGGCGGCCTATTTCGGGTCACCAACCATTGCAAGGCTGCTGCTGGACGCTGGCTCAGACCTGAATGCAGCCAACCACCTGGGCAACTGCCCCCTGCACCTGGCAGCTCAAGAGAAGCGCCACGGGTGCCTCAGGTGAGACCAGTGGGGCTGGAGGGTCACTACGCCGGGCAGAGCTCCGGAGGGAAGCGGAAACCCTCTTCCAGGCCTGGGGTTAATGGCTCAGGCCTCTGGGCCTGCGGGTCAGCTGCCTGCTCTCCACCCTCTCAGCCAGAAGCCCCTTTCGGTTGTTGGGATGCTGCCATCCTAGCCGTTTCCCAAGATTTCCAAAGGGGGGGGGAGGGATCTTGGCACAAGATGCCTTTGACTGTCTGGGGGGGGTGTCCTTGGAGTGCTCCTCAGGGACCACAAAGCCCCTCCTGATCTTGCAGCCTTCTCCTGGCCTGTGGCGCAGCCTTCCTGAGGAACAAAGCCGGGCAGCTGCCCCAGCAATGCGTCCCGCTCGGCTCCCCCTCCTGCAGGGCTCTGCAGGCTTTCTCGGCCCAGCTGCCAAGCCAGGTGGGGCAGATCCTCAGCAGGTGAGCCAGCCGCGCTCCCTCCCCTCCCGCCGTCCCTCTGGCCAAGGCCTGTTTCCAGCTCTCGGCCCTCTCTTGCCAGGGACATCTCCCGGGGCTTCGAGCAGGTGGCCATTCCCTGCCTCAACACGGTGGACCAGGAGTCCTGTCCCAGGGACTTTCTCTACGTCACCGGGAACATCGTCTCGGCCTTGGGGCTTCTCCCCACAAAAGCCTGGGATCAAAGTCAGGTGAGAGGTCTTCCTCCCTTGCTTCTACCTGCCGGCCACGCCTCCCCAGCATTTGTGCCAGCTCACCTAGGGCACCTGTGTGTGTGTGTTGTGTGTGTGTGCATTTGTGCATGTGTGAGTGTGGATGGCAGGAACCAAACTTTAGCTTTTGTGACAGCATCCTTTGAATGAAAGCATTGCCTGTCGGCTTCCTCAGTGGCCTTTCCAGAGCCAAGGTCAGTCTTTGACTGAGCTTCTTATGTCGTCATATTTATTTTTATAGCAGCTTCCCTGTTGCTGGAATTATTCAACTATAATTTTGAAATCTTTCTTTGGAGGAATGTGTGCCATCTTTCGGGCTTTCTGTCCTAGATTTGACTGTAGATTGTGGATTTAAACTTTCTTTAGACCAATATTTGTGTTCAGCGTACCCAGTTTACTTTTACTTTAAATCAAGATCTCCAACATTACTGCCATTTTCCAGGGCTCCTGTAACTGCCACTTATTTGATTAAATTATTCCTGTTGCTTAAATCAAATCAAGAATGGATCCTTTTGTAGCTTCTTTCACCTTCCGAAGGAGAAAATGATCACAAAACAGAACTTGCCGAAAGGGCAATGCCCTTTGAGAGAACCAGTTTGCTTCTAAGAAGCCTCATAAACATCTTGTGATTTGATTTGGTGGGTGGCACAAACCACAATGTATTGTTTTTATTCTTCCTTTATTTTATTTTTTTAAAGGAGAAGGTGCTTTTGAGGGAATTTAATCCATCCGCCCAGCTAATTCTAGAAAACCAACCTTTTTGTAAACCCATTCCCAAAGCCCATCAATATAGATGGGCAGTAGTTCGGGATACCGGCCTGGGAGCCTGGTGCTGACCTTTTCTGACCTTTCCTCCCAGAAGACTGGCATTGGCAAGTCAGCATAGTCAGCAAATCTAAATAATAAATAAATAAATAGATAGATAGATAGATAGATAGATAGATAGATAGATAGATAAATAAATAAATAAATAAATAAGCCGTATGACTGGATTTGGGTCAGCACCTTCTTTGCAGATAGTACCTACGTCACCTCTACAGCACCAGCCCTTTCTCTCCTTCACTGACGATTCAAAAGCTCGTGAAAAAAATGTTTCCCTGGTCTTTCCTGTCCACTTCTTTGGAGACCGTCTCTTCTCTCGTGACTCCTCCTTCAGCATCTCCTTGGCTGGTCCCCAACAGCCCCTCACACGACCACTAGCAGTGAGTTGTTTCTGGTCCTTGGGTTTCAGCCAGGAGTTTCCCTCCACTCCTTCCTTCCACCCACCCACCTGGGGAGGCTTTTGGGCAACTTCTCTCGCAATCCTGCTTTCTCAAAACCTGCCTGGCTACTTAAAAGGAGGAGGGGATTGGGGCCTCTTACCCCAGGATTAACCTTCTTGGAATCAATACATCCACTTCATAAAGTGCACGTTTAATATTATTTTAGGAGGGAGAGATTCATATATAATCATTCTTAGGTTTTGTCTTATGTTGGCGTGTGAGAGAAAACTGTTCGGCTCAATACAAAAGAAACCTGCGGTGGTTCTTTTACTGACACTCACTTTCTTTCATGATTTATACTATAGTCTAGGAGAGGGGCGGCATACAAATCTAATGAACAAATAAGGCAAATCCCTGAATCCCCTGTCGTTCAAAGGACACGCATTGGGTGGGATCCTCTTTCTCCCTATGAGATTTTTCACCACCGCATGTTGAAGGCCCTTTAGGGAAGAGGCAACCTTGATTCAGAAGTGATAACTGCTCCTGAAAGCCACTGCTACACAATACAAATGAAATGTAAACAAACCTGGTTCAGTGGCACCAGTTATTCATTTTTGCCAGCATGTTTGCCATGCTGAGCAGTAGAATGGGGTGGGCCACGGCCAGCCCCCCCCGGTGGGAAGGGCAGCAGTTGTGGGCAGAGAGAGCAAAGCCACCAGGAGGAGCGTCTTCCGCCCTGCAGCTGCTGCTCCACCACCCTGGGGGATCAGAGTGGATTCCCGGCCGGCCGGCTCTCTCCGCAGAGTCCTGGACTGACCCCTGGTCTGATGCTTTGGTTTCTTCCAGGGCTGCCGGTGTGATAGAGGCTGCACCGTGGCCAGCTGCCCCTGCATCCTGCGCAGCCAGTGCTCCTGGAGCCTGACGGTGAGAGGCCCAGGCCGGCTCCTCCCTCCTGAGGGGGCGTTTCCACCCCGAGTGCCAGCCAGCTTCTCTCCCTGCCGATTCAGGGTGGCCAACTCAGGCTAGACACCGCTGGCACAGCCCCCGAGACGGGATCCGTCCACGAATGCGGCCTGCTCTGTGCTTGCCCCAGGTCCTGCCCCAACCGGGTGGTGCAGCGGGGGCTACGGTGAGTGTGCTGACACCTAAGGTGACCCTGGCAAGCGCTGGGCCCACCTGGCCATCCTCCTCACCGGGGCCTGATTGACATGCCATGATCACATGGTCCAGATGCCCACCAACCCCGCTGGGCTGCCCGTTTTCTCTGCAGGGCCGGCTCGTCCGCTCCCCCACTGCTGCCCCACAAGGACCCGTTTCCTCTCTTTGCAGGACCCAGCTCCAGCTCTACAAGACGGCACTCAAAGGCTGGGGGGTGCGGACGATGCAGGACGTGCCCCACGGAGTCTTCCTTTGCCAGTGGGTTCTCCCGCCCTGACCCCTGGAGGGGAGGGGAGGGGGGCTGGGAGGAAGAGCAGAGCCGCCCACCCCCTTCCCCCGCCTTCCCTCTCCACCAGGTACTTTGGGGAGCTGATTTCCCCTACTGAGGCTGCACACCGACAGGAAGACACTTACTACTTTGTGGTGGACCTGCAGGTACAATCTGTCTTGGGGGGGGGGCGTGACTGGGGGCGGAAGGGACAAGGGAAGCGAGGGCGGCCCTTGATAGGCCCCCGTTGTTTCCACGGGGGTGGGTGGGGGTGGCTCTGAGCTCACGGCTTCGCTCTTGCAGGATGGGCAACAGTGCTGCCTGGATGGGCGCCATTATGGCAACGTGGGCCGCTTCCTCAATCACTCATGTCAGCCCAACCTGGTGGCCCTACAAGTTGCTCTGGGCCACGAGGTCCCTGGCATTGCCTTTTTCAGCACACGAGCCATCCAGGCTGGCGAAGAACTTGGGTAGGTGACCCTGGTCCAGATCCAGCTGCGGTGCAGACGCAAGGGAGCCTTGGTCCCAAACCTGGGGGGGGGACACACACCCCTTAGGGCTGAAAAGGAAAAAAGCTTCCAGGAGGAATTTGATCGCTGATTAACCAAGGAATTAACTTTCTGACTAATCTGTTTGTTAAAAGACCTACATTTCATGAACGATGGAAGGGCCCAGGCAATTCCAGATTGGTTGCCCAGGTACCACCAGGCCTCTCCTCCTACCGGGTCCACAGGTTCTGTGGCGTTGCAGAAGATATTAAGGGGGGGTGTCCCTCTTCAGGGGAAATGGGGAGGGGGGAGGCATCTGGAGAATGTGCAATTTTGCCCGCGAAATGACCGCCTTGGGCAGCTGTCTGGCAGGCTCGGAAGGGCAAAGGTCCTGGGCCGGGCTCCCCCCGTTGCTTTCCCTGCCCCAGGCGCCTTCCCAGCTGGCCCGCGAGACCCGGACGGAGGGTGGGCGGCAGTCGCGGGGCCCGACTCAACACGTCCCCTCCCTCCGGCAGATTCGACTACGGCGACCAGTTCTGGGAGGTGAAAAGCTGGAACTGCGGCTGCCTCTGCGGCTCCCCCGGCTGTAGGCGCTCGGCCAGGAGTCCCGCCCGCCTTCCTTCGCCGGCCGCGGGAGACCCCGGCTCGGGCCCAAGTGCTCCCCGCCCCCTCCCGCCTCCGCTGCGTGGCTTCGCGCTCAAGACCAAGCGCTCGAGCCCACTGAAGAGGGTCACCCGCGCCCGCCTGGCTCGCGAGTCTCGGCCACCCTAGCGCTGCCCCCGGAGCTCCCTAATAAAGAGCCCGCCAGCCCCAACGCGCCTCTTTTTCTCTGTCTCTTTGTGAGGGGGCACTTCCCTTTGCTGCCCCTCGGGGCGCCCCAATAAAGAGCCTGCCAGCCCCGACGCGCCTCTCTCTGTGTGTCTCTTTGTGGGGGTGGGCTTCCCTTTGCTGCCCCTCAGGGCGCCCCAATAAAGAGCTTGCCAGCCCCGACGTGCCTCTCTCTCTCTATCTCTTTGGGGGGGCTTCCCTTTGCTGCCCTCGGGGCGCCCCAATAAAGAGCCTGCTAGCCTCAACGTGCCTCTCTCTCTCTATCTCTTTGGGGGGGGGCTTTCCTTTGCTGCCCCTCAGGGCGCCCCAATAAAGAGCTTGCCAGCACTGACGCGCCTCTCTCTTTTTGTCTCTTTGTGGGGTGGGGGCTTCCCTTTGCTGCACCTCGGGGCGCCCCAATAAAGAGCCTGCCAGCCCCGACGCGCCTCTCTCTCTGTGTCTCTTTGTGGGGTGGGGGCTTCCCTTTGCTGCCCCTCGGGGCGCCCCAATAAAGAGCCCGCCAGCCCCGACGCGCCTCTCTCTCTGTGTCTCTTTGTGGGGGTGGAGGTGGGGGTGGGCTTCCCTTTGCTAGCCCCGCGGAGCTCTCCTGGCCGCCGCCCAGAGCGCAGACTCCTTTGCTGGGACGAGCGCTTCGCACGTGCGCAGAGGCCCTCGGACTCCTGGGAGTGGCCCGCTAAGCAGGCAGGTGGCAGCACGGAGACGCGGCGCGGCGCCCGGACGGTCCGCCGCTGGCAGAAGCGCTTAAGCGGCCGCGTCGCCGCCTGCAGCCGTCGCCCGCCCGCCTCCATGACCATCCGCGCTTTCCGCCCGGGAGGCGCCAGCCGCCGCCAGCTGCCGTGCCTGGCCAAGGTGGGACGGGGTCACGGGCGGGCGGGGCGCTGTCAGCCGCCAGCCGGGCACTGAGCCGCTCCGGTGCCTCCCCCGTAGATGGAGCGCGTGGTGGTCGGCATGCAGGACCCGGATCTGGGCGTCCCGGTGCGGAACCAGCGGCTGCTGCTCAGTGTCATCCCGCACGCCGTGACCGGTGGGTGCAGCGCCGCTCTCCGGGCTGAGGCCGAAGCAAGGCCGCCCGCTAAGCGGGGAAGGGTCCCCGGGCGCCAGAGGCGGGAGGCGGGCGGGCTCGGCCTCCCGAGGGTTCCCAGCCCCGGCTCGAGTGGGCGAGTCCTCCAGCCGGGCCCCTCTCCTTTGCAGGCAGCGACGTCGTGGAGTGGCTGGTCCAGAAATACAACATCTGGGAGGAAGGTCAGCCCCCGGGATTCGGCTCCCCTCCCCTGCCCTCTGCGGCTGGGACAGCCTGGCCAGGCCAGACCTGCCAGGGAGGGAGGGGGCTCTCCTCTGCAGGGGATGCCCCCCCTGAGCCCCCCCCCACTGGCTCCTTCCTGCAGAATCCTTGCACCTGGGAAACCTGCTTGTGAAGCACGGCTACCTCTATTCGCTGAAGGACCCTCTCACTCGGGCCCTGCAGAGGGACGAGACTCCCTACAGGTTCCAGGTAGGTTAGGAGGATGCCCGGTATGGGACTGGCAGGCCCCTGGGGGCTGTGTCCCTGATGGAGTCTGGCTAACTCTGGAGCAGAGGCTGAGCCCCTCTCCCTCCCCGTGGCCTGCAGACGCCCTACTTCTGGATGAGCACCCAGTGGCTGCCCACTGACCTTGATTACGGTGAGTCCTGCAGAGGTTTTATCCCCAGTGGCCAGGCGAGCCTTCGCCCCCCCCCACCTTCCACAGCTGCGGCACGCCTGAGGCCCTGGTCTCCCATTTCAGCCATCTATTTGGCCAAGAGGAACATCCGCAAGCAAGGGGAACTCCGTGGGCTCGAGAAGGTAAAGCTGCCCCCCCGGGGAGGCTTGGGTCCAAGGGAGCCTGGCTGGGTGGAGGCCGCCCCTTCTTCTTCTCCCCCCCCTCGGGTGCACGGAGCCCCGTTCACCCCCTCTCTCTCCAGAGCTGTGTGGAGAGCTCTGACCCCCTCGTGGGACCGGGTGTGGGTGGGGGTGGGGCGTCTTCTGTAGGAGGATTATAACCAACTGTGCAAGAGGATCAACCACATCTGGGACTTCGTGGTGATGCAGGCTCGGGAGCAGCTCCGGTGAGCTCGCAGGGACCAGGTCTGCCCCGCTGGGACTGGGGAGCAGGGAGGTGGCAGCAGCTCTCAGGCAACCCCGCTTCCCCACAGGGCAGCTAAGCAGCGGAGGAGGGCTGACCGCGTTGTCATTGAGTGCCAGGAACAGGCCTACTGGCTGGTCAACCGGCCCTGGGTGAGTGGGGGAAGCAGAGGGCTCACTGGGGGGGGGCAGCCGGGATTCGCACTGGCTCTCTTGGATCCCTTTATGTTTGGAGAGCCCGGCACTTGCAGCCAGCAATAGAGTTGGAGCTGCTTCTCCGCTGCGGAAGATCCTGAACCTCCTGGCAGGGCTCCATTACGCTCCCTCCCTCCGGGCATTTTCCCTCTTCCCTTGGCCTGTCGTGGATGAATGCTGCTTCCTGCCTCCAGTCTGAATGCAAAACGGGGCCTGGATCAAAGCACTTGCAGCCCCTCTTCAGGGGTGACAGATTGTGGGGTGGGGGCGGGAGGGAGTGCCCCAGGAAGGGTTCCCTGGGCAAGGGAATGGCAAGACAACCAGCCTTTTTCCTGCTTCACCTACAGGGGGGCGTCTTGGATGTGAGGGGTCAGGGGCCAAAGCTAAGGAGCCTCCCCCTCACGCCTACGCAGCTGGTAAGAGTGTGTGTGTGTGGGGGGGAAGGGTTCCCTTGAGCGGTTGAGCCGATCTTGCCTCCTGGGAAAGGGGGAGAGGAAGACACAGCTCCTTGGTTGCTTCCCCTTAAGGGGGCGCTATTGCCTCCTGAGTCATGGCTGCCGCCTCCTACCCGGTCCACATCTGTGCCAAAGGCTGTGGGGGGGGGATTCCTTGGGGGTCCTGGCTCCTCCTTTGTGGCACCCAGATCCTTCCCCTTGGCCTCTGAGGTCTGCACTCTCGTTTGCCAGCTGTTTGGGCTTCTCCCCCCTCCCCCCATCATTATCAACTCTCAGCACTAATTTGCAAAATGGGGGTTCGAGAGAAGGGCAGGAAACCACCAGTGCTGGTTGGGGCCCTCAAACAAATGGTGGTTTAGAAGTAGCAGAAAAGACTCAGGTTTTCTGAGCAGCAAATAAGAGGGGGGGGGGGCTGAATCAGTACAAACAATGGACAAAAATTGTGGGGCTGCGAGGGAGGTTTCCAGCAGGTGTAGCTAACGGGTGGGTTTCACTCTTTCCTCTTTCGCTGAAGAACATGGACTACTACAAGCAGGAGGTGAGCGTGTGTGTGTGTGTGCGTTGGGGGCCTCTAGGAGGGGGGGGGCTCCGAGGGGAAACAAGGGCAGTCTGCTCTAGGGGAGGGGTGGGCTTTAAAGGAGAACAGAGGCGGGAAAGACCCGGCAACCAACCGTCTTCAAGGCAGCCTTTCTTGGGGGGATGGGAGGGGGTGGCACGAGTGCTTTGCCATTGTCTCTCCTTGGTTGCAGATCCGCTATTACTGTGCCGCGCTGGGCAGGATGCGCGCCAAGTCCTCTCTTTGCCTGCAGGGGTGAGTGGAGAGCTCGTGGCCGCCAATTTCAGTCTTGTTTTCAAGAGTTTTAGCCGCAGGTGCTCCCCTCCCTCCCCGCTGACCGCTAGCAATCAAGACTGCTAAACCGCTGAGTCTATCCCTGAAGGCCTCTGTACGCCCCACTCCAACTTTTTCTCAGCTTTGGGAAGTGACCCCCACCTTGTCTGCTGCTTGTGCCCTGTCTCTCATTTGGAGCAGTGAGAGGGACCCCGCCTGTCCCCTCCCCTCCCCTCCCCCGCTGTCTTTTGCAGGTATCTCAAGTTCAATGAACAGTATATGCCCCACGACCCCATCCTCTCTGGCTGCCTCCCAAGCAATCCGTGGGTCACTGATGACATCACATACTGGGCCATGAATGCTCCCCGGTAAGAAATTGGGGTGACCAGCTGTCCCAAGCAGGGAGTCTTTTGCTTTTGGTGCTCAGCTCTTCTTATTTATTGATAATATTTATATACCACCCATTTGATGAGACACAAACTTTGAGCTGCTAACAATGATAACAGAATAGAATAGAATAGAATAGAATTCTTTATTGGTCAAGTGTGATTGGACACACAAGGGATGTCTTTGGTGCAGATGCTCTCAGTGTTTATAAAAGGAAAGAGACATTTGTCAAGAATCATGAGGTACAACACTTAATGATTGTCATAGGGTACAAATAAGCAACCAGGATACAGTACTAATATAAATCATAAGGATACAAGCTCCTTCCCCTTGAGAACCAAGCATTCCTCCCTCCCCTAATTATCTGGAAAGCTGCTTAGAGCCAGCTCTTTCCACAGGTATCAGAACAAAAAGGTTGTAGCTCAGGGGCCTCCACAGTTGGAGGGCGCCCACTGTAGGACCAGGGTGGGTGGGTGGGAATCTTTAGACAGCATTAGTTCTGCAGATAGCTTGGCCTTGTGCCACGTAGGGTGATGACCGGCACCTCGAATTACACTAGGAAACTGGGGACCGGTGCACCTCTATAGTATAACTGAAAGTTGAGCTGAAAGCACCCAAAACTTTTCATGAACGTTGCCTCAGCTCTAATTTCCAGAGGGTCTTGTACTGCAATTGTCCAACCAGGATGTGACTGACAGTGAGCAAGGCTTCCCGGCCAAGGAATGGGTAGTACAATCGGCACACCGATGGTATCAGCGCAAGGGCTTTCCCAGCTGCTGCGGCTGCCGTCTCCTCCGGCCAGAGGGCAAAGCAGCCCTGCCCAAGACTCTTCTGCCTTGCAGGGTCACAGTGCCCACCAAGCTGCGGGTGGAGGGCTGGAGCTTTGGCTTCAGTGAGCTGATGGGCGACGTCCTGGGCCGAGAGCAGCTCCTGGAGTTCCTCAAGACAGAGTTCAGTGGTGAGCCCTTGCTCCGCTGGGCCACAGGAGGGAAAGGGGGGAAGGGCTCTCGGGAGGGTCCGTCATGGGCCCCGCCCCACCTGGCCAACTGGGGGCCTGCCTTCTCTCCTGCCCAGCGGAGAACCTGATGTTCTGGGAGGCTTGTGAGGAGTTGCGCCTGGGCGAAGAGGCTCGCATCGCAGAAGCTGTGGACTCCATCTATCAGTAGGTGGCCTTCTCCCCGGGAGGATGGCGGGCTGAGGCTGTGCCCTGCTTGGGGAGCGGGGGGGGGGTGCGTCTCCGGGGCATGTGCCTGCGCGCCTCCCCTCGCTCTCCTCTGGCGCCCAGAGGTGGCTAAGGCTTGGCCTCCTGACCTGCACGGTTGCTCCTCTGCTGTTCCTCCCCCAGGGAGTTCCTAGCCCCCAGTGCCACCCGCTGGGTCAACCTTGACAGCAAGACTATGGAGCACACCTTGAAGGGCATCCAGACCCCTCACCGCTACGTAATGGACGCCGCCGAGATGCACATCTACATGCTGATGAAAAAGGTCCTGAAACAGCCAGATGGGCAGGGGGAGAAGCAGTGCTCGGTGTTGTGAAGGCCTGACTGGCCAGGCCAGCAGCAAGAGCAGGGTGAGGTTGCATCTTCCGCTCTCTGATTGCCCCCTCCGCCGCCAGGACTCCTACCCACGCTTCCTGAAGTCCGAGCTCTACAAGAAACTGCTTGCTGAGGCCCTCGTGCCACCAGAGACCAAGAAGCGGTGAGTGGGTCAGCTTGGGGGGAGGCTCTCCTGGGGAGCGAGTGGAGAAGTGCCAGGGCTCACAGCCCTGTTTTGCCTCCCGGCAGGACATTCCCCTTTGTGAGGAAGCAGCCACGACACTCCAGCGCCAGCACGGCCTGCTTGCCCCCTCCCACGGCCCAGGAAGGGAGGGCTGAAGAGGAGGGCCAGGCGGGGCCGCAGGAGCAGCAAGGATGAGGGGCGTCCTCTCCCCCCCTTCCCAAGCACTTGTCCCCTGGATGCTGCGGGCCCCTCGGCTCCACCCCAGCAGGCATCAAGACGTAGCCCTCGCTCTGCCTCGAGTGAGCAGAAGGCCCTCCCTCCCTCTTGGCTTCTCCTTCAGTAGTGCAGGCAGCCCTCTGCCCTCTTTCCTGGAACCTCCCACCCACCACAAAGTGCCCTCGTTGACCCAGGCGGCTGTCATCTCACCGGGCATGGGGAGGGCCAGTCTAGCATCAGCCCTGCCCTCCCCCAAATCTATCGGGGGGGGGGGGGAGGCTTGTGTTGCTTTCCATTCATTTGCTTCTTCTCATTGTGACCAATAGACAAATCGATTTGGTCAAATAGATTTCCTCCTGCTTGGCCATTAGCGAAGAGCAGCGAGTGGGTGGACGTGAGGGGTGCTGACTGCAGGGCTTGTGGACAGGGGACTCCACGGCTTTGGTGGCTAACTTGCAATTGGGAATTATATGCAAGGCCGGGTGAGTGGAGGAGATAATGCCCTTCTGGACACTTAAGCAGATTAGCCGAGCAGCCTGTTTTCGCAGCTTCCAAATGGCTGCCGGAACGCCCCCCTCGCAGGTTTTATCCAGGCCAAAGGCGACCTGGTCTGACCCTGGAGTGAGGCAGTGGCCGTTTTCTGCACCTCTTTGAGGAACACCCGTCCTGGTCACCTTGCAGATGGCTCTTCTAGGATTATGTGAACGCGTCTGAAGTATTCAGACAATTGCATAGTGGTTGATCTGATTATATGTGTCCAGACTGTCATTAAGTGCTGTTCCTCATGATTCCTGACAAATGTATCTCTTCTTTTATGTACGCCGAGAGGGGGTGCACCGAGGCAAATTCTTTGTGTGTCCAATAAAAACCTATTCTATTCTTGCTCCTGCATAAGCAGGGAGACCAGGCTGAATACGTCCTGCGTTCCTCATGGGTGGGCTTCCTCCCAAGGTTAAATTCTACCAGCAGGCCTATGGAGTACCTTCACCACAAATCTGCTAAAAATAAGCAGAACTGCCCATTATAGTAAAACGAACCCAACAAGAAAGTCTCTCTCCTGCTCTCAAGATGCAGCTTTGAAGCTAGGTGGACATTTTTGGGAAACTGAATTCTCAGGATAGAGATGTTGGCTACATTAACTTAAGGCCAAAGAGCCTTTGCGAGAAGCCAGGGGAAGGCGAGACGGAGGCAGCCGAGAGCCTGGGGTTTCCCCCTAGCAGGAGAAACCTTTCAGCTGAGCTGGCTCCAAGCGGGGAAAGTTGGACAGGGGGTCTCCAGAGATATGAAACGCGTTGGACCCTCTTGGCTGTGAACATGATTAGCGATGTCAGGCCAATAGTAAACGAGGGAGAGGTCAGTTCTAGCCTGAAGCCACAACAGGCAGGAATGCTTAAGCAGCTCCATCCTCAGGGAAAATTATGCTTGGGTGTGTGTGTGTGTGTGACACAAGCCAAAGCTCTCCTGCCCACCTGAAAGCAGCCGCCGCAGCAGAGGAGGCCCGATCAAAAGGCAGCTGGCTGCTGTGGGGTCTCTCCCCTTTAATTCGCCTGGCAGAGAAGAGACAGGAAAGCGCTCCAAGGGGAGAGCCCCCTCCCGCTCCTGAAAAGCCCCCGCAGTGGCTGCCTCCACCTCCTGGACCCGCAGCGTCTCTATGGGATGCAGAACCCGGTGCCTCCCTTCCGCTCAGCCCTCACCAACCTTGCTAGCCACGGAAACCCTGTGTCCCTGGTGCTGCTGGGCTGTTCCTAGCGCTTATAGGCACCGGGAGAACCACAGGGAACAAATTACATTTCAAACATTGTGTCCAAAGCTGAATTTATTGAGAGTCTCCGGGGCAGGCCAGGTAAAGCAGGCCCGCCCACCCACCTTTGGACTGTGACAGAAGAAAGGAAGGGCCCCCCCTGAGCCGTGGTCACAGCAAGGAAACAAGGGGGCAGGAGACTCGGGTGCCCCTGCACCAGCCTGCATGGGGCCGGTGCCTGCGCATTGCTTTGGGGGCAGAGGCAGCCAAGGCCAAGGGAGCTGCTCTGCCATAGGATCCAGGCCGGCTCTGACCGAGAGGCATTTCCAGGGCGGATGCAGCTATACAGCCCAGCTGTTCCAGGGGGAGGGGGGAGTCGGAGGAGCCAGGCAGCCAGGCACGCAACATCTGTCAGGACCGCCCCACCTCAGCATCTTTCACATCTGGGACGTGGATGCCTCTGGTGGTCAGGAAACGGGATCCATGTCCCAGTGGGGGATTGGCCAAACTGTTCCGGGAGCCGAGTGCGGTTTTCCTCCTCCCGGTCAAGCTTCGGCTCCGAGAGCCTTTGGGACTGTACTCCTCACCCAGAGGTGCGGAATCTCATTCGGTGGAAATAGTCCCGGACATTCTGGTCGGTGTCCTGGGGCATCTGGTTGAGCCACACCACACGGCTGCTGAGAATATCTTCCTTCAGCTTCCGCTTCGAGAGGACCACTCGCCCAGGGGAGCTGCCCACCGGGGGCCCTGCCAGCAGCACGTAGCAGGCATGGCGGCTTCGCTCAAAAAGCAACCCTGGAACCGAAAGTGGAAGTGCAGCGGGAGCCCCCAACGGCCGGGCAGTCTGGCCCCCAGCCGGAGCAGCGCCCACTCACCTTCAAAGGCCACGATGGGCTCCGTGCTGTTGGTCATCTCCAAGAGGACAGTGGGCAGGGACGGGTGGAAGAGGTACAGCCGCTGCTGACCTCCAGGCCAAGGTCCCTGGAGGAGGAGAGGGGGGGAGGGAGGGAGGGGCCAGGCCCCCACAAGGAACAGCTGGTGCTCAGGAGCTGCTACGGGTGAAGACACCCCCGCCCGCTCCAGCGCAATAAAGGCCACAGAGTTACTACACTCGCTGCACATGTGATAGATGGACCACTCTTTACCGCAGGGAGTCCACTTTTTGTCCAGTGACCAAAATTGACAGTGCTGAACAAAAGGACCTGTGGCCCCTTCCTGACGTTCTCACACGTGATCAAAATCTGTGCACTTGGCAGCCTGACGGCCTTTATGCTCACGGAAGTGTGGCCATTATTATTATTATTATTATTATTATTATTATTATTATTATTTTCAATTCCCCACTCGCCGCTCTTGAGAGGCCTGGGCCTCCTCTCTGAACCGGCCACACCCAGATCCCCTGGCCTTCCTCTCTCCCTGCACCCACCCAGTAGGAGGCCGGTGAAGACCACCGCCTCTCTTTGGCTAGCTTTCCAGCTGCGTGCAAGAGGGGGAGCGGGGGTCTGGGGCAGGCCTTCAACCCACTGGAGCTTCCCACCTGCCACGGTCTCCCCCACCCGAGAGCACTGCTGGATGGTGGCTTAATCCCCCCAAAGAACTGGGATTGTGGCTGTTGAGGGAGGGAGTCATGTGGGTGCCTTGCTTAATAACCATGATGCATAACCAAAACCTGAGCATCTGCCTGTACAAATTCTGCCCCGAGGTTTCTGGCATGGGGCTGCGAAGACCCTCCCCCACTCCCGGTGGCTTCTGACTTGGTGCTGCTCTGCAAGGCACCTCCTGCGGGCAGCCCCACTCCCTCCACACCTGCTACAGACCGCCCCCTACTCACAGTTTCCTCTCTTTTGTCCTGGTACAGGCCCCAAAAGAGGAAGACGGACCTGCGGTCAGCCGTTGCAAGAGTGGAGGGCTTGGGACTCTGCCCTTCCGAAAGCAGCTCCACTTCCCACCTCGTGGCGCCAGAGCTGCCCTCCACAATCGTGACCTAGGGAGTAAAGGGTGGGCCCTGTCACCCCCTCTCTCAGCCCCCATTTCAGCCCAAGGATCAGGCTGACCACAGTCGTGAAGGTGAGCGCAGGGCACCAGGGCTCCCCACTCTCTTTTCTGTACATCTTTCTAATAACTGAGGGGGCAGGTGCGTGTTCTGTCCCACAGCCTGAAGGCAAAGGAATCACCACCAGGCCACACTGGGTGTCAATCACAGAAAGTCTGGTGAATAAAAAGGTCTTTTGACCAACAGGGAACTGGGGAAAGGTCCAGGCACCGCAGGGAGGTCTCGGCCCCGCACACTTCTTTCCTCTGAGCTCATGTAAACCCCCCCCGCCCCCCCAAACTCTTGTGCCATAAAAAATGCAACCGTCTGCATCTCAAGCTCAAACCTTGGGATTATTGCAAGCATGGCTCGCTTATTTTGGTGGCCTTTTTGGAAGTCTAAGCACCACCCAAGCCAATGATACGACTATTTTATGGGATGCTGATGTCAAATATGTAAACATGGCAGAAAACGTTAGTGGATTTGGCAGAGAAGAAAGACAAAGCCTGTGTATGTGCGTTTTCATGACGACAACAACAACACATCTCCAGCTCCCTTTGCTTGAGTGGACGCAATGGTACAACTGGTGCTTCCGAAGAAGCTGCACCTCCACCCCCCCAGCCCCCCACCCGCAGGGCCCCTCGCAAACCTTTTTGGCCTCGCGCGAGACTCTGCTTTCAATGGCCACGGCAACCTCATCGGGACCGAAAGCTCCAAGAACAGGCTCCCTGCAATCGGGGCACAAGAGGGGGCTCAAGTGGGGGCTTTCCACCCTCCTTTTCCCATCCCAGGTCCCGCTTGCTCGAGCCTTCCTCCCTCCCTCCCTCCCTTTTCCTTCCTCCCCCCCTCCCTCTGATCTGGTCCTGTTCAGAGGTCAGCCATCTAGGGAGTACCAGAAACAGGTGGCCAAGCCCTCAGGAGCGGACTAAGCATTCACGCCAGGCCCTTTGGCATAGCCAACATTCCTCCTAACACTGGCATTACCTCAGGATGTGTGGCACCTCAACAACCCACAATGAACTCGGCTGCTGTCCATTCACCAGCTCCAACATAGCTGATCTTGCAACCAGAATATGGCTCCCTGGTTTCTCTGACATCTTTGTCACATACTGAATATCTCCAGAGCTAACAGGGAATAAACCAAATGCCCGTCACTCCTTGCCGGAAGCCATGCGCCTCTCTTTCCCAGCCCTCGGGTCAAGCTGTGGTGCTGCAGCCACTTACAAGCCCAGCAGGCCAAGAGCCCTCTGCTCTCCAGAGGACTCCAGCCAGTCTTAGGTCAGGAGGGAGTCCGGCAGTACCTGGCTAGGGGCACCTGCCGGGCCCTGTGCTGAATTGCCATTTCCCAGTCCGCATCCTCCTTCAGGATAGCCAGAGCTGGGCTAGCTGGGCCCGCAGCCCTGCGATAGAGCTCCTTCAGCGAGTAGGCAAAGAGGGCCTCTGCTACAGTGGGACAGAGAGGGGCAAATGAAGCAGGCCGGAGAGCAGAATGTCCAGTAGCCCTTCCTCCCCACCGCTGGAAGCACAGGACCCACCTGTGTAGAAAAGGACGTAGCAGGCCCCGCTCTTGGTGACATGCGAGAGGTGCCCAACCAGTCCTGGCAAATGCAGGCTTCCGCTGAACGTCATTTGCGTGCCAAATTTCGCTGAATAGAAGAAGCTCTTAATCTGCAGAGAAAATTGGGATCCAGGAGAGTTCTGGCATTCACACAACCTTCAAAGGGGGCCTTAAAAAGCATGGGACTAGCTCATCCCCGTCCATGGTAATAGCAGCAATAGCGCTTGTATACGGTGCTTTGCAGCCCTCTCCCTGTGGTTTACGGTCAGCATACTGTCCCCAACAATTTCATCCCCATTTTACCGACCTCTGAAGGATGGAAGGCTGAGTCAACCCTAAGCTGGGGAGAGTCGAACTGCCGAACTGCTGGAAGCCAGCAGACACAGCCTGCAGTACTGCGTCCTAACACTGTGCAGCCATAGCTCCTAAGCCGAGTGCAGCCTGAAGGTTTACCGGCAAGCTGCTTTCCAGTATCAACACAACTTGTGCTCCAAGCATGGGGAAAGGGGATGATTCTGCCACTAGACAAAGTATCAGTTTGAGCTGCGTAAGAAAGGCCCCTTGGTTGTGCCTGCTGCTCCCTGCTGACTTTCCAAGAGGTTTGATAGTGGGGCACCCGTCTCTGAATTCTTCCGGTGGCATTGCTCCTCCCACAAACTCCTGGCACGCACCTTCCCACCCCACACACACTTTGATTCTTAAAGAACAAAGGTGAGCAAAAAGATGAAGTCAAGGGGGTGGCGCAATCCTTTGCTCCCATTCCTCCTCCTGACCAATCCTGCTATGTGGTGGCCATTTCTCAAACCACAAGCCTTTGATTGAAATAATGAGCTGAAGAACACTGGGACCCCAGGCCCTTTACCCCACCACCCTCTGTCTGGCAGGGTGAACTGGGTGCAGTTGCAGCTTGTGTGTGTGTATGTTAGTATAGGGGTTTTTCTTAAATTTATAATATTTTAATTAAATTGGATTATGTATTGGATTGTCTTTTCACTTGTTGTGAGCCGCCCCGAGTTTTCGGAGAGGGGCGGCATACAAATCCAAATAATAAATAAATAAAATAAATAAAACCCAGAGGCTGGAATAAGATGGCAAGAGCTCCCTGCCATCGGTGGCTATAAACAACTGTATTTCAGGCCTGCTGCCCAGGATTTTTAAGATTCAGAAGAGCACCAATGTTAAACACTTGGAAAAGTTGGAAGATACTAAAACAGAGAGGTTCTATGTAAAGGTTTATAAGAACCTGCCTCATGTATCCCAGTGGCTGGTCAGGTCCCACAGAGTCGGCCTTCTCCAGGTCCCGTTGGCTGAGCAATGCCGGCCGGCGGGGCCTAAGGGAAGGGCCTTCTCTATGGTGGCTCCGGCCCTTTGAAATCAACTCCCTCCAGAGATTTGCATCGTCCCCACCTTCCCAGTCTTTTGCAAGGCTTGGAAAATTCACCTTTGCCAACAGGCCTGGAGCTGTTGAGCGTGGGTATCCTACTCTGGCGGATGAGTGCGTGATTGTGATAGGATGAATGTGGGTGCCTGTTTTTAATAATCCTGGGGTTTTATAATCCGATTTTATGTTTTGTTTTTTTTAATATGCTGTATTTTGTATCTAGTCTTGCTTTGTAAGCTGCCCAGAGTCTAGGGAGAAGGGCGGCATAGAAATCCAAAGGAAGAAGCAAACCTAAAAGAAGAGGTAGGTACAGGAATGGATGATGGCTTAGTGTGTGGAAGACTGTATGAAACCAGAGAAGGCAAACAAAGGGCTCATTAGTTTATAACACACAATCATCAGCCAATTAATTTTGACTGCTGTGGTGCAGAAGTGATGTAACACATCACAATTGTATTGGCAGTTCAGTGTTGGCAAATACTTCAAAAGAAAAGGATTTAGGGGTAGTGATTTCTGACAGTCTCAAAATGGGTGAACAGTGCAGTCAGGCGGTAGGGAAAGCAAGTAGGATGCTTGGCTGCATAGCTAGAGGTATAACAAGCAGGAAGAGGGAGATTATGATCCCACTATATAGAATGATGGTGAGACCACATTTGGAATACTGTGTTCAGTTCTGGAGACCTCACCTACAAAAAGATATTGACAAAATTGAACGGGTCCAAAGACGGGCTACAAGAATGGTGGAAGGTCTTAAGCATAAAACGTATCAGGAAAGACTTAATGAACTCAATCTGTATAGTCTGGAGGACAGAAGGAAAAGGGGGGACATGATCGAAACATTTAAATATATTAAAGGGTTAAATAAGGTCCAGGAGGGAAGTGTTTTTAATAGGAAAGTGAACACAAGAACAAGGGGACACAATCTGAAGTTAGTTGTGGGAAAGATCAAAAGCAACATGAGAAAATATTATTTTACTGAAAGAGTAGTAGATCCTTGGAACAAACTTCCAGCAGATGTGGTAGATAAATCCACAGTAACTGAATTTAAACATGCCTGGGATAAACATATATCCATCCTAAGATAAAATACAGAAAATAGTATAAGGGCAGACTAGATGGACCATGAGGTCTTTTTCTGCCGTCAGACTTCTATGTTTCTATGTTTCTATGTATTTTTAGACTCTGAGCCCCCATGCTGCTGTGAATGTGGCCAATTCCTCTGCAATGGTGAGGAGGACCTGATTGCTTCAGCGCCTCTTACCTCCTCTCCTGTGGCAGCAAAGACCAAGAAGTCAGGCACACGGTCTCTGTCAATATCAGGAATCTTCAGCAGAGGACTCAAGACTGTGGAGTTAGTCCCAAAATTGGCTGCCTCATTCCACCGAGTCTGGCCTAGGAAAAAACCAGAGTCGGTAGTGCGGATTCTGAAGCCTTTCCAACATAGTGGGTTTTGATTCTGGGATTCATGCTGAGCATTGATCACTGGATACTGCAACGTGTGGCTTTACTTATGGCACCATTTTGACCCATCTAAGCTCTGGCGTTCACACCATCACAACTGGGAGGTCCCATGTCACCCATTCCCCACACACAGATGCCCAACCAGAAACCCACGACCTTTGTCACGTGTGCTCCTAAACAGATTTTTCAAAGATGGGCTGGAAAACGTTTCAGCAATGCAATTTCTAAACAAAGAAAAGGAGACACTTGCTCCTCTGTTCCACTTGCTCACTGCTAGAGGAACGAGACTCATTTTTCTGTTTCCGCTTCATCTCAGGGGAAAGCGCTGCTGCTCAAGGGTTGGGGTTTGCAGCTGAAGAAGGAACAAAAACCTCGCCACACCAGGGGAGTCAAGATCTCCATGGACGCTAAAGTTCTGTGATTTCGAAGATACAAGCAGGATCTCGTTTTGCTAGGATCTCATTCTGTCTGATCTACGCAGTGCCATGCTGGATCACATCAGAGCTTCAACGGGAGCACCTTGTCCCAAAGCTGCATTAACTATCAACTATCCATGGCTGCTAATCTGTGGCTTCACTGTTTATATAAACAAGATGCAAACTGAGTGCTGCTTATGCCTTGGCTGTCGGCAATCATTTCAGCGGTAAAAACACACTAACAGTCGGCACCATGCAAGCAGGAAGAAATATGTACTCATTGTGGCGCCTCCTACGAAAAAGACGGCAAAGGTATGGAGGGCACAGGCCAGTGCATTGGGCCTCCAGATCTCTCCCTCCTGGGAATTCATGCTGAGCATTGATCACTGCCCCAAGGTGCCTGGCTCAAAAGGAAGGTACCTGTTTCCAGGTCGAGGAGGGCGAGGGAAGGCGGACTCCCCAAGACGAGGCAGGCCGGGGAGCCCCCGTGTTCCACCGAGCAGTCCATCAGGAGCAGCTCCTGGCCCACCGGCCTTTCCCACAGCGTGCTGCCGTTGGTGCCCGACTGCGCCGCCAGGAAGGCGCAGGGGGGCGCGAAGCCTGCGGAGAGGATCGGTCAGGCCCCCCCCCCCATGCGGCAACGGCGGCCCCCCCCCGCCCCCCTCCGCCCCCGCTACCTGCTCCGGAGCAAGAGTCGCGGTCGGCGCCGCTGGCGTTCCGGGGGACGGGCCCGGCCTGGAAGGCCACGATCAGGTCCTGCACTCGGTCCCCGTCGGCGTCCCCCGCGGCCAGGAAGGCGTAGGCCGCTGCAAGGGCCAAGGAGGGAGGGAGGGGTGAGCCCCGGCCTCCAGCGCCCCGCCAGGCCCGGCCCTCCCCTCCCCTCCGGGAACCCCCCACCCCCACCCGCTCACCGGCGCCGTCGTAGGCCCTGTGCCAAGCGGCCTGTGAGGCGGGCCGGACCGGGCACGGGATGACGAAGGAGAAGGCGAAGGCCACGCCCAGGCACAGGTAGAGCGAGAGGAAGAAGGCCGCCGTGCGCCACTGCGAGAGACGCCCGGGCTGCGCGCCCCCCCCGCCGCCCGCCTCCTTCTCGGCGTCCCGAGCCCCGCCGCCCGGCGCCTCCGGGGCCTTCAGCGGGTGGATCTCCGCCTCCGCCTCCGGGCGCGCCATCGGCCGCACCGCGCTCTGCAGGGGCCCAGAGGCCGGCAGCCAGGCAGCCGGACGGGCCCGCCCTCTGCGGCCGTGACGTCCGGCGGGGCGCCCTCACCGGGTGTGACGTCACGCAGGCGCCGGAAACGACCGCGCTCGTGCAGCTGCCATGGGGTTGGCGAGGCTGTCGGCGGCGCCGCTGCGGCTGCTGCTGTCGGGGCGCTGTCGCCGCCGGGCCTCCCTGCCGGGCCTCCTCCGCGCCGGCCCTGAGCAGAGCGCCGCGGCCCGCGCCGGCCGAGCCCCAGCTGGGCTGCTCTCTGCGCCGAGGCCGCCGCCCGCCCCGGGCCCGCACAGCTGCTCTTGGCGGCGCTCGTGCAGCAGCCGCGCTGCTCGGGACGACGAAGAGACGCCGCCGCCGCCCCGACCGCCCAGCAACCCCGAGAGAGTCCCAGGTAAAGTCTCCAGCCCGGTTGTTTCCTGCGGACGTTTCGTTGCCCAAACTATTTAACGCCATCGGTGCTCGTGCCAAGGAGCACCAACAACGGGCCCTCATTTCAACCCCGAGCTTGCTTTATCAGGTTCCGCCTCGAAGCACGAGTTCCAGGCCGAAACCCGTAAACTTTTGGATATCGTGGCCCGCTCCCTCTACTCTGAGCAGGAGGTAAGCTTTCGTGGGCGAAGCCAGCAGCCTGGGCTTAAGATTCGCTCTGCAGAGCTCAGTCGCTCTCTGGCTCTTTGACAGGTGTTCATCCGGGAACTGATCTCCAACAGTAGCGATGCTCTGGAGAAGCTGCGCCACAAACTGGTCTCTGAAGGAAGAGACTTGCCAGAGCTCAGGATTGATCTGGAAACAGACAAGGAAAAGTGCCTGGTTGCCATCCAGGTAGGAGCAACTTTTGGGGGGGTGGGGGGTGCATAATGTGCAAAAGGCAACACATTCCTCTCTCGCTACTCAGTGGGTTCTCGGTCTTCAAGGGTTAGCTGAAAGTTGCTTGGCAAGTAGAGGCCAGTGAGGTTGATTCTAGGAGAATCTAGTCTTGCTTGTCCCAGAAAGAAGCTGGGAGGGGGATTGGATTGCTTTGAAAGTTTTCCCAGAAGGGAAAGTGTAATTTAATACTGCGGCTAAGCTAAATTTTGAGCTTGACTGAAGTGACAACATGGGTTTTATGGCCTGGGAAGGAGGATTTGCTTCTGCTTTTTCTGCACTGCACTAGCTTTTACACCATAGCTGTCAGGGTAAAATATCAGAAGCAGTGCTGTGAGTTAATCTGCTTCTTGTATCTTGTGTGGAAAGGGTGGGAGGCAGAGAAGGAGCCTGTCTCTTCCCACACATCCCAAAGTGCAGTGCTGGATATGCAAGAGACTCCTATTCTGTTGCTTGCAGGACACTGGAATTGGGATGAGCTATGAAGAACTTATGTCTAATTTAGGGACCATTGCAAGATCTGGCTCCAAGGTAAGGCGAAGAGGGGGAGGCGGCGGGCTGTAATCTTATTGCTGTGGCTTTGCATACTTGGTACACAGACTTTGTCTTCATAACATTTCTCATGTTTGTTGAATAAAACTTGCTGTAGTTATTAGCTTTGTCATTAGATTGCTTTGCATTCTTTCACATTTTAAAGAACATTTGTATTGTTAGCCTGGGAGTAATTTATTTCATTTTGCACATTCTCATGTATTAATTAGGTTTATAAAGCTCCTGAATTATGAGACTCTGGGTAGAATAACAAAAACAAATAGCAAACTGATTTGTGTGTTTGTGTGAGTGATGTGCATATTTATTCATTTCCCCCTTAGTTTAAATCATGTCTGATTCTCATAAACTGCCTGGACAAGTCCCTGTTTTTTTCTAGGCAAGGCTTTCAAAAGTGGTTTGCCAATGTCTACTTCATATGACTGAGAATAGCCCAAGGTCATCAAGCTGGCTTTATGCCTAAGGTGGGAGGGGATCTCGACTAGTCTTCCTATTTTTAAGCCTGATGCCTTAACTGCTACATCCAAATGGCTCTTGGAATTTCTATGTATAAAAAACTGCCATTTTCTGTAATATTTATTCCAATAAAGGTTTTGGGGAAGAATGCTCAGGTTGCTTTTGACTCCCAAGAATCCAAGTGGCATTTGATTCTTTACATACAGAGGTGGTAGGAAGATGAGGCAGACCAGTTGGGTCCCACTTCATGCACTTAAGCTGCCTACGTTGTATCTACAGGCCTTTTTGGATACACTGAAGAGCCAAACAGAGGCCAGCAGTAAGATCATTGGCCAATTTGGAGTGGGCTTCTATTCAGTCTTTATGGTGGCTACTCAAGTGGAAGTTTTCTCCAAGTCAGCAGAGCCAGATAGCCTTGGTTATTGCTGGCGTTCAGATGGGTAAGGATGTGGCAGAGGGCTGGGAGGGTGCAGCTGGATGGTTTAAAGGCTACATGAAATTGAGGGGCTTTGATTCTACCTGCCTCCCTGAGTTGGAATCCCAGAATGAAGACTTCAGTTTAAAAGGGAAGCCCTATTCTTTGCAAGAGATTTCTTATACCTCTGCAGAAATGGTGCTCAGGTGATGCATGCTAAAGATACTTTTCACCAGGGAGCCCTGGTCTTGCAATTCTTGTGTTAGGATGAGAGTCAGCTGTGCACTGGTTACTGCTTGTGGGGTGTCACTCAGTGCGTGGGTTCATACACTTGGTTGCAGGTTGCTTCTTGCTTCTGATTTGCTTTTCTAACTCTAGTTCTGGGACATTCGAAATTTCAGAAGCTTCTGGAGTTCAGGTTGGAACGAAAATAATTATCCACATAAAGGAAGATTGCAATGAGTTTGCCAATGAGGAACGAGTCAAAGGTGAGCAATGCTTGCTTTCTTATCTATGAATAGATGCCAGTGCCATGTCTCTCAGACCAGTGGAGGAGATACAGAATCTAACTTCAGATAAGACGCAGAGCTGGGTGATCTGTCCCAACCTGTTTTTAGCCCAGCTTTGGTCTCTGCAAATGTTGGGGGGGAAACTCTGTTCTACCCGTATCCTGATCACTGAGCCAGATCTAATCCGAGGCGCTCCTTATAAGTCTTTATCAAATTTGGGGGGGAAACACCCTTTGTATTAAGAAATAATAGCTGTAGATGCTCTGCAGAATTCTTTCAAAATGTATTGTGTGCAACCCCTTGCCATTTGATAGGATGTGGTTTTCGTTTTTCTCTTTTAAATTGCCCGTTCCTTCAGCGTAGCCCTGCTTAGCCTCTGCGGGAGGGTGTTCCAAGACGTCTGACTAATGGTTCTGGAGATGACTGGAAGTCATGAAAGCCTTGGTAGCTTAATTGCAACACTTAGAGTGGGTTTTAGGATTGAACTAATTCAGGAAAAACTTCGTTAAGAATGTGTGCCATACTGCAGTTTTGAATTTCTACTTCAATGGTGCCCTGTGTGTATAATGCCTGGTCCCAGTTACAATTTGGATGGATGAAGATCTCGACTGGGGGAGCAGAGGGAGTTGGCAGAGTTTTCAGCCCATCTTTTTCCTTTTCTAGACATCATCAAAAAATATAGCAACTTCATCAGCTTTCCCCTCTATCTGAATGGGCAACGTGTCAACACCTTGCAGGTAGAGCAGATCCTGGACGGCCCTTGGAAGCTGGTCTTGAGCTAAGTGGCATTTTAGCAAGCGAGTGTCCCACAGTCCCCTGGCATCTCTGTGAAGGCCTCGGTGGAGGAACTGCCCGCTGGCCTTTTCTACCCTTTGCCACCTGTGTAGTATAGAAACTCTTAATTGCTTCCAAATGATTATTTGGATCTCCTGTGGTTTTGGGGGTTGATAAAAAATACTGCCGCATCCATGGAGACTTGCCGTTTTCTCCTCCATTGCTGCTTTGGGCGTCATGTGGCTAGCTTCACCTAATGACCTCTTCCGTCCACTCAGGCCCTTTGGATGATGGAGCCCAAGGAGGTTGGAGATTGGCAGCACACCGAGTTCTACCACTTTATCGCCCATGCACCCTATGATGAGCCTCGCTACACCCTGCATTACAAGACTGATGCACCTCTCAACATCCGCAGCATATTTTACGTGCCAGGGGTGGTGAGTGGAAGGGATGGGGAGCCTGGCCTTGTTTGGCTGGCCCCAGATCTAAAGCTGACATGTCACCTCCCCTTTTGCACTGCAACTCTGACTTCCCTCTGTCCTTCCCTTTCTTCCACAACTTTCTAGAAGCCTTCCATGTTTGATGTGAGCCAGGAGCAAGGCTCCAGTGTCGCTCTCTACACTCGCAAGGTCCCGATCCTGACCAAAGCTACTGAGATTTTACCCAAATGGTTACGTTTCCTGAAAGGTAGTCAGAAGAGCCCTGTGTACGAGGAAGAGACTGGTGATTGTCAGGACTGTTGCAAGACACAATTTGCTTGTGTTTGTTTACCTCCTCGCAGGGGTTGTGGACAGTGAGGATATCCCCTTGAACCTCAGCCGAGAACTGCTTCAAGAGAGCTCCCTTGTCAGGTGAAGAAGACGCTGTGCTCACATGGTCTTGGTGGGGAGGGACGTGCAGCTTCTCTGGAACCTGCTCTGTCACTTGGATGCCAAGTGTATCAAAGGTGGTTATTGAAATGGATGTCCAAGTGCCGCCTCTATGTTGGTTGAGGCAGGCAGGGTTCCCTTGAGTCCCATTTGTTGGGGGTCCAGGGAAAGGGAGGGTCTTGCCTTCTCTTTCTGCTCAAGATCCCCATGTGTACAATTGGTGGGCCACTCTGTGACACAGAATGCTGGACTCGATGGGCTTTGGCAATGATTCAGCAGGGCTCTTCTTAGGTTCTTATGACTGATGTTTTTGAAGGCAGTGTCCTAGCATGGTTGATATAGAAACTCATAGTTTCTGCTTACCTGGGAGTCAGTTTGCTTGATATTTTATCATTCTAAGCAAGCACAGAAGAGGGTGATCAGCTTTCAAAAGAGAACTCGGACATACTATGATGTCACTTAACAATTCAGCTGGCTTGTGGACCTCTCCCTCCACGGCAGCCTGAGATCCAGGTGTGCTGCGATCTTATGGATCAAGTCAGGCGTGAGTTGTGGAGAAAAAGTGCCGTGCTTAGCAGGAAGTCAAATCCTCTTGTTCCATTTCTTCCCTTATTAATGGATGCCTCATTGTTTGATCATCTTGTGTAGAAAGCTCAGAGAGGTTTTGCAGCAGAGGTTGATCAAGTTCTTCATTGACCAGAGTAAGAAGGACCCTGAGAAATATGCCACATTCTTTGAGGACTATGGGCTGTTTATCCGCGAGGGGATTATCACGCTGGCTGAGCAGGAAGCCAAGGTATTGGGAGTGGCCGAGGAGGGTCCCGTGTCTCTGGATCCCTCTGCCGTGGTTCCTTTCCTTTGATAATCAGGGCCCTGCCTAAGAGAGACCAACTGGGGCTAGTTGTGGAGGGAAGGGTGGTCAAGCACACCCACCTTGCTTCCCCTCATGACTAACAAAACTTTCCTCTCAGGAGGAAGTAGCAAAGCTGTTGCGCTACGAGTCCTCGGCGCTACCTCCGGGCCAGTTAACCAGCCTTCCAGAATATGCCAGCCGGATGCCAGCCGGCAGTAGAAATATCTATTATCTATGTGCTCCCACCCGCGACTTGGCTGAGCACTCGCCGTACTACGAAGCAACAAAGAAGAAAAACGTTGAGGTGAGCAAAGAGACTCAGAGGCCGGAGGTGAGAAGAGCGAAGGCAGATTCTGGGGAGGAAGCAGCGGTGTGGGTGCTTGGTTTGTGCCGTGGTTGCGTCCACTTCATCCTGCAAGGAGGCTCTGTCCTTTCCCCACAGAACTGTTATTCCAGTCATAGTAGCTCAGGCTTCCTTTCGCCATCTGTTGAGAGGACACCAGTTCTACCAACTTGCTGTAAATGGCAGGAATGGGATGTTAACATTGCTGGAGACTTAGGATATGCTCAGGGATCATGTATATTATCCAAGCTAAATAACTGGACACCTCCCCTCTCTGGACTATCAGGTGCTGTTCTGCTATAAGCAGTTTGATGAGCTGACTCTTCTGCACCTACGAGAGTTTGACAAGAAGAAGATGATCTCAGTGGAGACAGATATTGCTGTTGACCACTATAAGGAGGAGAAGTTTGAAGAAAGTCACTCAGGTAGGTGCCAACAGGGCCTTCCTTGGCTAGAAACGATAGCCTCGTGCTTTGGTGACGAATATACCTTCTTCTGCTGTCAGTGAGCCTGGGATTCTGAGCGGTGTGTGTGTGTGTGTGTGTGTGTGTGTGTGTGTGTGTGTGTGGAGTAAGGAAAAGTTTCCATCAGTTGCAGAAAGACCAAGGAAAGGCTTGTCTGGTCCCTTTGGAGGCGGAGTGGCCGGAGGGAGCACTGGTTCTCTCCTCAAAATGCTGCTTTCCTTCTCCCATGGCAGCTGAGAATCGCCTGAGCTCCCAAGCGGTGGACGATCTCCTGGCCTGGATGAGGAATGCCCTTGGGCCACGGGTCGCTGCTGTCAAGGTGAAGAGATGAGGGGGGTGGGTGCGGGAGCCTGGGCTGCAGATGGACGACCCCACTGGGGGTGAAGAGCGTGGAAAAAGGAGTGGGCTAAGGCTGGCTCTTGTGCCTAGCACGCCTGGGCAGCCCCTCTTGCACCCCCGTAGCCGCCACCCTCTTTCTCAAGCTCTCCTGCCGGGCGGGATCTTCCCGCTGAGCCCTTGAGCTCCCTCCCCTGGGCTGAAAGGGCGGCAGCAGCAAGGGCAGGAGCGGTCTGCCTAGAGTCAGCCGGTTATTCGTGTGAGCTTGGCGGCTTCTGGGGTGCAGAGCATGTCGAAAGATGCTGTTGCCTACAGGTAACCCCACGTCTGGATTCACATCCAGCCATGATCACAGTGCTGGAGATGGGTGCTGCCCGCCACTTCCTGCGCATGCAACAGCTGGCAAAGACGAGTGAAGAGCGAGCCCAGATCCTGCAGCCCACGCTGGAGATCAATGCCGGGTATGGGGGTGGAGACGTCTTTGGGATTGAGGCTGATTTTGAGGGCATCTCTCTGGGAGGGGTCTTCTCCTTCCTGGCCTGACCTTGTGGCTTTCTTCTCTAGACACACACTGGTCAAGAAACTCAACCAGTTACGAATTGACCAGCCTGACCTGGCCCAAATGCTGCTTGACCAGGTGAGTTGTATCGACTGCTGGACAAAATAAAGCTCTGAACTGGTTTGACCTTTTCTCAGGCATCATCAGAAAGGCATCATTCTAGGTCTGGTAGATAGCTAGTGTTGGTTATGACCTATAAAGCCCTTCATGGCACCGGACCAGGATATCTGCGAGACCGCCTTCTGCCGCACGAATGATAGCTTTTCAAATTCCTGTTATTAGCTGAAATAGTGGTGTGATTGTGCAGTAATGATTGTTTTTAATATTTATGGGTTTTAAATTTAGCTTTTTATTTAATATTGGATTTGTACTCTGTATATTGTATTATTGTTGTTGTGAGCCTCCCCGAGTCTTCGGAGAGGGGCGGCATACAAATCAATCAAAGGAAGGAAGGAAGGAAGGAAGGAAGGAAGGAAGGAAGGAAGGAAGGAAGGGAAGGAAGGAAGGAAGGGAAGGGAAAGGAAGGAAGGAAGGAAGGAAAGGAAGGAAGGGAAAGGAAGGAAGGGAAAGGAAGGAAGGAAGAGGAAGGAAGGAAGGAAGGAAGGGAAAGGAAGGAAGGAAGGAAGGGAAAGGAAGGAAGGAAGGGAAAGGAAGGAAGGAATGAAGGGAAAGGAAGGAAGGGAAGGAAGGGAAAGGAAGGAAGGAAGGAAGGGAAAGGAAGGAAGGGAGGGAGGAAGGGAAAGGAAGGAAGGGGAAGGAAGGGAAAGGAAGGAAGGGAAAGGAAGGAAGGAAGAAAGGGAAGGAAGGAAGGGAAAGGAAGGAAGGAAGGAAGGGAGGGGGGAAGGGAAAGGAAGAAAGGGAAGGAAGGAAGGGAAAGGAAGGAAGGAAGGAAGAAAGGGAAGGAAGAAAGGGAAGGAAGGAAGGGAGGAAGGGAAAGGAAGGATGGAAGGGAGGAAGGGAAAGGAAGGAAGGGAAAGGAAGGAAGGGAGGAAGGGAAAGGAAGGAAGGAAGGGAAAGGAAGGAAGGGAAAGGAAGGGAAAGGAAGGAAGGAAGGAAGGGAAGGAAGGAAGGGAAAGGAAGGAAGGAAGGGAGGAAGGGAAAGGAAGAAAGGGAAGGAAGGGAAAGGAAGGAAGGAAGGAAGGAAGGAAAAGAAGGAAGGGAGGAAGGGAAAGGATGGAAGGGAGGAAGGGAAACGAAGGAAGGGAGGAAGGGAAAGGAAGGAAGGAAGGGAAAGGAAGGAAGGAAGGAAGGGGAAGGAAGGGAAAGGAAGGAAGGGAAAGGAAGGAAGGAAGGAAGGTGAGGGGTTTGGGAAGAGCCATGTTAGCTGAACAGGGCCAAGTCTCCTTGCTACCCGCAGTAGGCAAAGGAGCATCGGGGTGCCCCCTCCCTCCCCTCCCCGTGTCTTCTGGGCCACGTGGTGACCTCTGGCTCCTCTCCTTTGGCTGTAGATCTATGACAATGCCATGATAACGGCAGGACTGAGCGAAGACCCCCGGCCGATGGTGAACCGGATGAATGAGCTGCTGGTCCGGGCCCTGGAGAAGCACTGAAGTGGCAGGGGCTCAGCAGCGTCCTGGCTGGGCGGCCCCTTTCGCCCCTCGGCCCGGCTTCCCAGATGGGGCGGCCCGGTTGTAATAGAAGGTCGTGCAACGTCTCGGATAAAATGCAGAATAAAAACCGTCAATGGCTCCTGCTGCTGTTTCTTTGCGGGACTCTGCAGTCTGGGCGGTTCGGGGCTCTGGCGACAGCTGGGGCGGTTCGGCCGCCGGGCGGCAGGGGGAGCTCACGGGCGTCGGGAAGACGGAGCCTGCGCTGCTGCGCCGCCAAAATGGCGGACTCTGAGGACGAGTTTCGGCGGCGGGACACTCCGGGGCGGCTGCGAGGGGTGGACACGGGCGCTGCTCCCGCCGCCGGGCCGCCACCCCTTCCCCGGGAGCGCGGGCTGAAGCGAGGCGGCGCCCCTCGGCCGGCCCGGCGGGGGCGGGAAGGGGCGGCCGGGCAGCCGCGGAGGGGCCCGGGCACGTCCTGCTCGGAGGCCGGTGGCGGCGGGAAGCGGCCCAGGGCGGGTGAGACGGGCGGTGGGGGCGAGGGGAGAGGAGGGGGGCCGCCGCCGGTGAGCCGCTGACCGCCGCCTGCTCTCCGCCTAGAGACGCGGGGCCGAGCCAGACCGCCGCCGCCGCTGCTGCTCCAAGGGCCGGAGGAGGCTCGCCGAGGACTCGAAGCCCGGGCGGCCTCGCTGCTCTCGGAGGCCCCGGCCGCGCCCCGCACGCCCCCGCTGCCCGCCAGCCGCTGGAACGGCAGCGCAGCTGGTGCGAGCCAGACGGGGCGGCTGTGGGAGCTGAGCTCGTTGACGGGCGCCCCGGCCGCCGTCCCTGGTGGAGCGGGTCAGGGGAAGCGGGGAAGCGGGGAGCCTCCGGCGGGGCAGGTGAGCCGTCGCTCTTTATTTATTTATTTATTTGTTTATTTTGTCCAATACACAATGAGGGTTTTAGTGGGCCCCCACCGCCCGTCTCACCCGCCCTGGGCCGCTTCCCGCCGCCTCCGCCACCGGCCTCTTCTGCGGCCTTTCTGTCCCCTGGGCCAAGGTGGAGGACTCCGGCCCTGCGTGGCGACTTGGTCTGGGCCAGGCTGCCACGGCGCCTCCTCCCGCTCCGCTTCTTCCCCTTGCAGAGGCCGGAGGTGCCTGGGCCGCCAGCGGAGCCGCCCGAGACAGAGCGTTCCCCACGCAGAGCCAGCGAACGCTGTGAAGGCGGCAGTCCGAGGGAGGCCGATGCCGCCCTGCAAGATCTCCTGGAGCTGGCCGGGGAAGGACTCACCTTCACCCAGTGGAGCCTGGACGTTGGGCGGCTGCGGCCCCCGGGTGAGGCTGCTCGGCCTGGGAGAGTTCGGAGACCCCCTTCTCTTCCCCCCCCCCACCGTGTAGAGAGGCATCGTGATGGAAACGATGGGGGCTTTTCAACTTCACCTTTTGTAAACAGTTGGGAGGCTGCTGGAATTACCTCAGGAAGAAATGTTTCTTTTGGGATGTGATGATTCTGTGTGCAGAATTGTCTTGGCCTAAAAAGATGTTGCCCCCCTTGAAGGAAGAAGCAGTGGTAGCTGAGACTAGCAGGAAGGGAGCAAAGCCGGGATATAACCGATGTATAGGGTTTGTATTCATGTGTAACATGACCATGTTCTAGGGCAGGCTTGTGTTAACGACGATGGTGATGATTTTTTGTAGAACAAGAAGAGACGCCAGGTGTTCAGCCAAAGCCTTTTACTCAGTTGTTGGAGAAGCAGCAGCAGCAACAACGACAACTATCTCAAAAATGCTCTTGTGAAACAGTAAGGACAGAATTTTGTGTAAAGCTTATATCTGGATTGTTCTGTCTGGGTGCCCCCAGACTTCAACACTGTTCTGTCTGGGTGCCCCCAGACTTCAACACCAACTGGAAAAAGCAGCCAGACACGCTGGTAAAAGCAAAAGCACTTTATAGTTTGAAAAATAAACACAGAGAAAAACCTGTTCTTCCCAACAGGCAGACTATGAGACTTCACAGCAGAGTCCTGATGGCCAGACAATACAGCAGACTTCTTGCTGGCACACCCACCACTGTAGAGAATAAGGCCCACACCTTTCCCCCCCAAGGTTTCAGTATTCAAAGTCACAAACCAGAATTCCAAGACGCCAAAGATCACAGCCAGGTCCCAGGACTCCCAAAGATAATACTCCACAAGCCAGGAAGGGTGGGTCTGCCTTTTCAGCCTTTCCAGAGAGCACCACACCCAAACCCAGCTGTTGCCTCTTTAGTGCTGAAAGTACCTGGCTAATTGTCCCCTTCGTTGTGTTGCTCTTCTCTGCCGTAGATCGATTATTGCTTGTGCATTTTCATCTAAGGAATCCAGGCTGCTTGCTGGGGAGAGCTCCCTCTCGGGGGACTCTGGCTGTCCTCCCTCTCCTTCAGCCTGAGATTCCTCCTCCCCGTCTGCCTGAACCTCCTGTTCCTCATCCTCCCCCTCTGAGCAGGAAGCCGGCAGAGGATCAGCCGTTCCCTGAGGGGCCTCAGACGGAATCACAACATGGATGAGGAATAATAACGAGCATCTATCCAAATTCAGTACCTCAAGCTGTAAAAATTGCTTGCTGGCAGCAGCATAAGAATAACTGGATCTCTACGTAATATAAAATGCCCTCATTTCTTGATTGCCAAATGGAGAACTTCCAAAGCAAGGGTCGGCAACCGTTGGCTCCGGAGTCACATGTGGCTCTCTGGGCCCTCTGCCATGGCTCCTTGTCACCCCCCGACCTGGCCAGGCAGTGGCAGTCGGAGCCTGAGTGCGAGATCAAAGCATCCCTGCCCTTGGCCTTTGCATGGCAGCTCAGAGGGAACAGAGGGGTGGGTCTTGCAAGAGGGTCGCCAGGCATGGGGCAGCTAGATCATGCCCCCTTCTTCTCTGACCGTTAAATGTTATGTGTGGATGTGATTGAGTAGACTGACTGTTTTTTTATATAATGGCGTTTTAGTTTGCTGTTTTTAACTAATATTGTTAGCATTGCATGTTGTGAGCCGCTCCGGGTCCTCTGAGAGGGGCTGGAGGTAGATGAGAGGAAGGGAGGGGGTCGGAGAGAGGGAGTTACATATTTCCCATAGAAAACAGGGAGCCACACAACCTGGGTAGGCTTGGCTGGGGGTCATGTGATTGAGTGGGAGTGAGTGACATTGAGTTGGCCATGCCCACCCAGGTTTTGTGGCTCCCAGTGTTTTGTTTTTTGTAGGAACCGGGCCCGAGTGGCTCTTTGAATAAGATTGCCAACCTCTGTTGTAAAGTTCTGGGACTAAGTCGGTGTGTGTGTGTGTGTGTGTGTGTGACTTGCTGGCAGTCCTTTCCTCAAACCTTTCTAAATTGAAGATTTTAATATTTTAATGAGAAATGTAACGTCTTTTCTCTGCCTGTAGGCTGTGAAAGAGAAGCTTGATTTTTTTTTTTCCCTCCTCCCTCCCTCCCTCCCTGTTCTAGTTCCCTCTTGGCTCACTGGCTGCTGCCTTCAAGGAGATGGTCAATAACCCTCATTTGAGCGACATCCAGATCCAGGTGGATAGTGGGGAAGTCTTTTATGCCCATATGTTTGTGTTGTACGCACGGTGTCCTCAGCTTTTACAATTTGTGAGTAGCCATGTTGTGTACGTAGAAAACATTTTAA
Organism: Erythrolamprus reginae; assembly: GCF_031021105.1. Taxonomy (NCBI): domain Eukaryota; kingdom Metazoa; phylum Chordata; class Lepidosauria; order Squamata; family Dipsadidae; genus Erythrolamprus; species Erythrolamprus reginae. Next base: position 58,138,211 of record NC_091958.1, read on the forward strand.
CATTGCTCATGCTTGACTGTTATGGACTCATATTTGTGGACTTTTTCCATTTTCTTATCTCTAAATTTTCCTCTTGGGGTTGATTCTAATAGCATCGCTTGGGAGTGGAATCCGAGTGAGGACACACCAGTTATTTCACTTGTCCGTTATAGAGAACTGCAGCCAATAAACTAAATTTTGAAGAATGGCTGCAGGCAGCTGGACTCACTGGCGAACCTACAACAAGGTTATTTCTATGAGCAGCAACCAGCTGTGCCTTACAATACAAAAATGAAGCCAATTCAGCAAGATGGAGACTGTAAGAACAGAAGAAAAGGAGGCATTTAGTGGAAGGGCTTGAAGAAAATCACACCTCTAATTGGTGGAAGGGACACAAAGGGACCCTGGATAGCTTTACTGGACAGTAAAGTTGGTGTTTTTATACCAGGAGTCCTTGGGTTATGAATGTAAGGGAGATTTGTTGGAGTGAAACGATCTCCAACCCACTGAGATACTTCATGCTCCCCACAATTCCTCCCCCCATCCCGTCACTCTGGGTCTCTACAGGGACTTACCTTGCCAAAATCAAGCGAGCTGTCTCCTCTCTGCCGCAGTTCCTCTGCTGACTCCTGGCGCTTCAGAAGTGGAGCTGGGAGAGCAGAGGGAGAGTGGGGCGCCTTACTTGGCTCCCTTGACTCACCCACCGAGGCTGCCTGCAGCAGAGAGCCTCCGCCGGTCTCCCCCAAAGGTTTCAGCACGCAAAGCATTTACAGGCCAACGGGAAGGAGGCTTTCAGGCAGAGAAATCGGGCTGCCTCAAGGCATCCCACCAGTTTGCAAGTGCTTCGCTTCTGGGGGCCGTGATGCAACGTCAGGCGCCCGTTTTCTGCAAAAGTTGAAGGGTGCTTGAGGTTGCCTGAGATCCCAGCCCCCAGAAGCTTCCATTGCAAGGTGATGGGAAGCTTTGAGGCAGCGCGATTTCTCTGCCTCCAAGCCTCCGGTCAGCTTGCAAAGCTTTGCCACCAATTGTGGCCAGGCCTCCGATCCCAGAGAATCGAGGCCTAAAGTACTGCGAGATCACTCTTGCATGAACTGGGCTTGGTTCTCTGTGAATGTACCGAAGCAGGCAAAGAAACCAAAGTCTCGCTGGGTCGGGGAACAGGCAGGGCGAATGTTTCAGGGCCTCTGCGGCCGTTCATACGGGCAGATGACTGCCGTGGTGTGGAAACATTCGTAATCTCAGGACTGTGTCGTAAGAATTTCGTTTGAGGGGTTCATGACACAACTCTGAAGTGTCATAACTTGAGGATTATCTGTATTGTACAAAATGAAAATGTGTTTGTAACGGCTGAGGCAGGAAACCTTTTGGCTGACAAACTGCCACACCTAGAAACCACTTTTATGGGCCTAATGCTTTTGAATGTCTGCAGTAGAGAACACCTTCCACACGTGGTCAGAGAAGCGTGAAAGGAGCCGGGGGTGTGTGGGGGGTTATGAGGGCTGCTGCAGAGACTTTTCCTGCTCTGCTACCAGGTTGACCACAGGCGTTTTGTGGTGGCTGAAGAAGGAGACCTCGGAGCTACGCGGGTGCTGTTACACGACACCCCAGGGGATGCTGTTGCTCTGTTCTTGAAGTACCTCTACACAGCTGAACACTTCGCACCTCAACATTTGCTGTCAGATGTGATTGACCTCGCAGTAAGGTCTGTGTTGACGCTACAAGTATTTAATTGGTTGGAAATCATTGTGAAATTTACTGTATGACAGTTTTGAACAGAGCTCTTTTTGGTTTGCTGTACAAAGCATGAATAAAGGTTACATTATAGCATCGTAGCTTTTAGCCTTATATGCCGCTTCACAGTACTTTACAGCCCTCTCTAAGCAGTTTACAGAGAGTCAGCCTATTGCCCCCAACAATGTAGGTCCTCATTTTACCCACCAGGGAAGCATGGGAGGCTGAGTCAACCTTGAGCCTATGGAGAGTCGATCTGCCGGTGATCAGCAGAAGTAGCTTGCAGTAGCACTGCACTCTAACCACTGCGCCACCGAGGCTCTTATGTCTTATCTTATACCCTGGATTGTACCCAGACAAGAGAAATAACATTTATGTATGTTTGCAGGTTTGGAGTGAAAGAATTGGCGGTTCTGTGTGAAGGCCAAACTAGTGAAGAGGCATCTGTGGAAAAGCCAGCTGAGGATGAAGAGGACGCTGAAGATTTTGAAGAACTTTTGAAATCCATGTGGCAGGAGGAAGATGAAGAGACTGTGGCAAAAGCTGTATGCAGAGATGAAATCAGTGACAGTATGAACGAGCAGGAACTAGAGGAGATTTATGAGTTTGCGGCTACCCAGCGCAGAGTGACCCCTGATGAGGCCAGGAAGGAAAGGGTCCACGTTGAACACGCAGGTGATAAAGTGGAAAAGGAGATGGGCCAAGATGGCGGGTCTTGCCCAAGAAAAGTGCTAGAGAAGCCCAGAAGCGGCCTGACAGTTAAGGGAAGAGAAACAAAAAGTAATGGAGAGTCATCCAAATTGAAAATCTCTATTGGCAGTATGGGTAAAGATCTGAAAAAGTCAGATTTTAAGAAAGTAGTGTCCTTTGAAGCAAATAGTAGAAAAGAACCCACAAGTGAGATTCCTCCCAGGTTAGCTGGGGATTCCACTCAGAGGAATCACCTGGAGGAGACGTCTGCAACCCAACTTTCTGTCCCAGAAATGGAACGTTGCTCTGTCTGGGAGCAGAATACTAATGTAGCCAAAGATGAAACTACAGCAAGAGATTTTCCAAGACTTTTTCAAGTGCCAACAAAAGATCTCCAGATAACTTTCCCAACAGACCTAGAAGTCCCTTTCTCTCCAATAACATCTGCATCACAGCCAAACATATTAGATAGGCTTCCCTCTCAAAACGATAAGCAACAGAATATAAACAGGAAGGCAGAGGCTTCTGTTGGCAGCCTAGAGAAGCCTGGTGCGCTGAATCCCCAGGGCCTGAATATTACGGGTGACCATATTATAGTACTGGATTCTGACGAAGAACAGGAGGCAGAGAAGAAACCGGCAGAGGAGGCTCCAAGCTCCTCTGAGCAATGGCATAAAGAGAGCCCAGCCCCTCCCCAGCAGGATGTAAGTAAAGCGGGCGATGGATTGGGCACACTAATTTGTAATGAGGCACAATCTTTGGGTGAATGCCATCAGCCCTTGGACCTGAGTGGCCCCAAAGAAGGCAGCTCCTGGGAAGGCTTAGGCTGGAGTGAAGGAAGGACGTTGGTGGTGCCTGAAACTCCGCTGGTAGCTTGGAATCACTTGGATGATAATGTGCAGGTCGAAGAGCCCAGGTTGAATTCGTCCCTTGAAGAGGAATGGACTCATGAAACCCGGCCAGAAACGTCGTCTTGCAGCTATAAACTGCTGCCGGTGTTTTCACCTCCCTCCTTGCTCAGAGCAGGGCAACCCGAGCATGGCCCATGCGCAGCAGCAGAGGGAGACGTGGTGGTGGTGGTGGATGACAGTGAGGAGGAGCAGGAAGCAGTGCCGCTATGTCCAAGGGAAACCTTTTCAGGACCTTTGGAGGCAATAGCTGCAAAGGCCAGAAACCCTGTGATTGTTGCTAGCAGTGTAACTAATTCAGCAGCCCCCTCTCATTTTGGAGTGGGAGATTTGCTACTGCACAACTCTCAGAATTGGCCTGGAGAAGACTCGGACGGGAGTGAAGCTCTTCCTGCCTGCTCACGTCTGTCTGCTTCCACACCTGTCCCAAAGATGTCTGGTAAGTTGCTGCTTTGGGTCAGTTAGGGCAACTTCTTTGACAGCTGCTTTGCAACGTGGGCCCAAAATGGGAGCCTTTTTCCTGCCACTTACTTAGCTGTTGGGTCCTTTGAAGCTCAATGAATGATGACACTGACGTGCAAGGCCAGAATTCTGGCCAAGCTTTATTGGGCATTAGGTTTTGCAAAAGACAGTCCGGAGGAGTCCGGTTTCCTGCAGACTCTGGAAGAGAAGCAACAATCTAGAAATCCAGTTTTCCTTCTAAAGCACTTTCCTAATTAACTGCTGAGCTTTTTTTAATTTAAAAAAAATGTGCATGATGGGGATTCCCAGAGGTTTGGGGTGATTTTGCTGAGGCCTAATAACAAGTGTAATATATATAGTGGTGATAGACAGGTTTTGCAGCAGACAAGAGTATAGGCCACGTGGCTGATTGGACTCCGTTCTCTTTTGATGGGTTACAGAGCTTGCCTGCCAAGCCAGGGACATCTCTTGTGTTGCTCCGCTCATGCCCCTCCCACCTTACTCGAGCATGGACACCCCAGAACTGAGGAAGGAATTGAGCAGGTGGGTGCTGTCGGGATTGAAGCAGACCCCTCCCCTAGGCAAGAACAAAGATGCCTTACAGGTTGTGTTTAACTTGGAATTGTGACTTGGCCTCCCTTTTCCTTAGATTTGGTGTCCGTGCTCTGCCAAAACAGCAGATGGTTTTAAAACTGAAGGAGATTTTTCAGTTTACTCAACAAGGGGCAGGAACTGACTTGAAGAAAAAGTCTATGCCAGCGTCTTCCAGTTCCTTTCAGAAACTGCAGCAAAGATGTCTTTCCCCTTGCCGACTGCTTCAGGGGAGCCCAAATACGGCTGATGGTAGAGATCTCTCTGAAGGAGGTGCCCGGAGGCCTGGGGCTGAACTTGGGTGGCCCAAGGGAGCTGCTCTTCCTGCAAACCGATCAGTTGACGGAGAGGACAGTGAAGACCTAGGCACGACAACTTCTGAAGAGCCAGCATCTCAAAGGTACAGGGGGGCAGAGGGGAAGGAGTGTGTTCATTTTCCATTCTTATTTTTAACGTTACTGGTATGTATTGCCAGATGCTGAGGAATGAAGGCTAAAACTTTGAAAATCACTGCCCACCCTGTTCTCAGCCAGCCCTCTTTTCCACCATTAGTTAGCCTTCATTTGGGGAAGGGTTGTGTTGATGTCGTGTAGTGGGTGTGAGTAAAATTTTGGCTTAGATTATACCAGATACCCACCTTTTTCAAAAACAAGGTAAATTTAAGAGGTTGCTAGGTTTCACAATGCCTTTTCCCTATTCATCCTCTTCCTAGTTCACCCGTGGAGTTTGAAGTCAGCATGCTGGCAGAGAGAGAGGAAAATGTACCAGCCTCTCCTATTTCCGCTAATGATGAGGGTCAGAAACTGGAAATCTTGAAGCGCTATATTCATTCCAACCCATCTCTTTGCCAGCAAATTCTGCTGTACAAGCCCATTGAACTCTCTGTACTGCATTCAGAACTGAAGCAAAATGGCATAAGGATTGCATTGGACAAGTTGTTGGACTTTTTGGATGCCAACTGCATCACGTTTACCACTGCAGAGGCTCGGAGAGAGAAAAAAAGACACCCCTATAGATGCAAGAAAAAGGTGCAGAGGTGATACTAAGCCCTTTGGCTATTTGATAGTCTTCCAAAACGTGAACCCCTGGAAGCTTTTTCCTTTGCAACTTTCCAATCAGCTGCCTCTTCTCCTTTTTCGTATTTATATTTTTTTCTTTGCTTTTGGGGTGCAGCAGGGGGAAATTAATTTTTGTTGGGGTTTGAAGTGAATTTGATCCCTTATAGCTAAACTTTGGACAGTAGATAGCCTGCATCCCAAGAGCAGCTTTGGATAGGCGATGGCAGTCCACTTTCTCGTCGACATAGATATGGGCAAAGAGGGATTTAAATGCCGGCTTTTCTAAGACTACAGCGGAAGGGGGCATTTCATGCTTAGTTTGATTAAGTCAAAACTGCCTTTTTGCCCAAATTGAAGATTTTGAGGAAGAGATGCTTGATGTCAGAGTTGGTCACGTGCCTCCAGGCTTGAGGAATAATTTCAGCATGACCGGCGGGATGACTGATTAAGGCCTAGAAGTATCCTTGCCCTACCTTTCCTCTATGGCTGACTGGTGACTCCTTCATTTGCAAAGACAGGTTTCAAGTGTTTGTCACCTGAGAGTACTGCCCAAGTTATTTACTACAACATTGTCTCCCAGGTGTAGTGGTGTAACAAAAACCATGCAAAACTGGGAGGAAGAGAGCTAGAAGGTGCTATGTGAGAGGGCAGCATTTTTACTGCACACTAAATTGTTGCTTCTCAAAGATTTGGATGGATCAGAGGACCAAAACTCTTAATTGCTGGCATATAGAGATGGTAATGTGTATCTTCTTTCAGACTGTTTAAATTATATCATTTATTTCATATCTTACTTTTTTGCTATTAAAAAAGCACAAAATTATTTTATGTACTAAATGTGAACAAATCTTTTTAAAGTATCATTGTTCCCACATTGCAACATTTTTAAGAGTTACTGCCCAGTGGTAGATTAGATGGGCGGCCGTGTTTATTAAATAAACATTAACTTGTCATGCCCCTATATAAGAGGTTTTGCATGACTTACCTACCACCAACACCTTTGGCCTGAGAAGGAAGGATTTCTCTGTATTCACAGTGTACAACTGTGTCGGTTATGGTACCTGACAAAACCCACCACGTACTTCCTAGTGATCGTTTAACGTATGAAGCACCAATTTTGTTTCCCTCAGAAACAGTGCAGCCATCCAGTATAGATGGAACGTCGTAGATAGGATCAGGCTGAGGAAAATCAATGGATATGGTCTTGCCCCGCCTGAACCTGTTGTGGAGTTTCTTCATTGTTATTGCACAGAAAACCATCTCCTTGATTTTACTTCAGGAACCATCTGTTTCAGTCAAACTGGTGCTCCTTCCCTAAAATGTGTTTTTTGTTTTTTTTAAAGAAAATACTTTGAATTTCTTTGTTAATTCTTATACATTAATATAGCCCAGTATGAATACTTCCTAATTGGATGCCTTTCAACGAACTCAAACCTATACCGCTACACTCTCACAGGCACACAATCAAATACAAACTGTGACATGGATTTTAAAGGACAGAAACATTTTAAAAACTTCAGTAATTTATATCACTTTTAAGCAATACTTTATATACAATGGAAAAAAGACATGCATAGTCCAAATACAATGTTGAAAACAGCATTTTCATAACAAAAAATCCAAACACTAAGTTAATACCATGTACATGAATTCAAGGACATCCTTTTGTCTGTTGCACACAGTTTATTTAACAATATGCTATAGAAGTAAGAAATGAGTTTGTTCCCCCCTCTATACAGTGATTGAATCTTGAATTGTTCATATTTATAGTAATTATAGAGTTTGCATGATTTACACTGTAATTGCTTTTCCTCAGTTCAAGTTCACATCAAAGAATTACAGAATACACTTCTTCCCTGTTAAAATTAATATGTCCTAAGTAGTGAGTGTCCCTATTTTTTAAAATCTAAAACCAGTTTTATCAGAGAAACAAGCAACAATTTTTACATCTGCGGTGTGTGCAAGAGTCAGTTCCTATCTTTCCCAGGGGTAATAATACTTAGGATACTTGCAAAATCCAGAATAGAATAAGACTAAAACAAAACAAAACTTTCTGCCAAATGTCAGAAACGTAGCAAGATACATTAGAATGTGAATATTTTTCTCCTCTGCTAAACACCACTGCTTAGTCTTGAAAGTACAAATAAAAATATGAATATAATGGACTCATTTTCCCCTTTAAAAAAGTAAAGTTAACGTTAACAACTAAAAAAAACCCACAACAAGGAGACCAGATATTTTAACCACGTCTGGCTGGCTTTAACAAAAAAATATATATTCTCTTTTTTTTAAACAGCCATTCATCCATTCACAGGTAGAGGATGAATCAGTCCCATCGAGGGTTTTAGCTGGAGCTGCAAGGTTTTTTTTTCAGTTCAAGAAGTCCAGGAACATGAGAGAAATCATTAAATGCTATAAGCCCTCCACAAATTTTTCTAGTGTGTCACCTCCTGTGGCATCACCAACCAGGGACAGCTCATTTGGTAACACGTTCCTATTTGGGGGATTGAGCTGGGGAAGCATTGCACTCTGGTCTGGGTTGCCCAGGTGTCCCTGTTCCATGGAGCCAGCCATTGTAACAGCCAACCCAGGGTGAGGTGAGCCAGTCTGGGGTGAGGCATGGTGAGGGGAGGGCTGGGGCTGTATCCTGGGGGATGGGCTGGAATGTGGTGGCTGGGACTGGGGCCTGGGGGACTGAATGGGGGCCGGAGAGCGCACCTGGCTGCTGAGGGAGGCGCTGATTGGTTGGCCAGGGAGGTGGGACGTGGGGGCTTGTCCTGAAAGCAGGTGCTGTTGCGGGCTCATAGGATTTGGCTGGCCAGGGGAGCCCATTGGTGGTTTAAGTTGTTGCTGCTGCTGCTGCTGCTGCTGCTGTTGTAGGAGTCGCTGCTGCAGAGCTTGCTGGATGTTAGGGCTGCCATCAGCACCCATGGCCGGCTGCCCCATAGGATTCAGCTGCCCCATCTGAGCTAGCTGCCCCATGGCCCCTGCTTGGATTGAAAGATGCTGCTGCTGCTGCTGCTGCATCCGCTGCTGCTGAATGGCTTGGGCATAAACTCCGGGGCCCGGAGTCTGCGGGAACTGGCTGTGAGTGGCCAGCCCACCTGCTCCTTGCTGCTGCTGCTGCTGCTGCAGCAATTGTCTTCTCAAGATCTCCCTGTACTGAGGACTCATGTTGGCCATCGCCGGACTGTGAGCTGGGTTCATGATGCTGATTGACGGGGCCTGTGCAGCCAGACCTCCTAGAGCGGGTTGCTGGGGAGGGACCCCTGGTCGCGGGACGCCTGCTGGCAGTGCGCTCAGATTCTGCAGGCCTGCTTGAGCATGCAACCCTGCTGGTGGTGGAGGTGGCGGCTGCTGCTGCTGCAGTGGGCTTGGAGTCTGTGCCATGCCCGCCTGGGGCTGAATGCTTGGCTGGGGCTGCATGCCAGGCTGGTTTGCTACGTATTTGGCCGTTCTCTGCTTTATAAAAGCTGCCATGAGCTGTGGGTTCGACTTCAGAATATTCAGCACCTGTTGCTGCTGCTGGGGGGAACTGGGAGATTTCAAAGTCCGCAGTAACTCTTGCAAAGCATTTGGAGGGATTGTTCGGGCTGGGGGCTGCACGCCCGGCATCCTTGGGCCAGTTACTGTTGGTTGGCCAGCCATGGGCAGGACTGGCCTTGGCATTCCTGGCTGCTGTGGGGGCACCGGAGCTGGGGGCTGCCACTGCCCGGGTTGCAGGTTGGGCAACATTGGGCCGCTGACAGAGTTAGGCCGGGGCACATTTATGCCAGGCTGCTGCATGGGATTGACCGCCCCCACTGCCGTGCTCACCATCCCTGCTCGGCCTGGAGGTAAGCCATTGCTGCTCACCCGGTAGAGCTGCTGCTGCTGTTGCTGCTGCTGTTGCTGCTGCTGGGCTGCTTCGATTTCAATCTGCCGGGCTGCTTCCACAGCGCCTGGTGGGGGGTGGGTGGGCGGAGGCGGAGCAGCCCCCTGGGTGGAAGGCTTGCCCGCCGGAATGGGAGGGGGCGCCGGTGTTCTTCCTACCGTCGGGAAGCCAGCGGGTGACATGCTAACAGGGGAAGGCTGGGGAGGCGGCTGGGGGGTCTGTGGGGCGCTTGGATGCTGTGTCGGGGTCCCAGGCGTGGCTGAGGTAGGAGAAGGCAAGTTCTGCTGAGGCACGTTTCGGGTGGTCATGGTGGCCATCCTGCGGCGGATCAACTGCGCCTGCTGCAGGCGGTGCTGGATCTGCTGCTGCCGGAGCTTGTGCTTGATGTTGAGGCAGAAGGGCACCGGGCACTTGTTCTCCTGGCAGTGCTTGGCGTGGTAGCAGCAGAGGGCGATCAGCTGCTTGCAGACCGGGCAGCCCCCGTTGGTCTTGCGCTTGCAGCCCTTGGTGTGCTGGACCACACGCTTCATCTTCTGGCAGGACGGCAGCGAGCAGTTGGCATTGCGACACTGGCAAGCGTGCACCAACGACTGGATGCACCGCTGGATGCTGAGCCGGCGGGATTCCTGGGGGCTCTTGGACTGCTGCTCCCCTGGGCTGTTCCCATCGTCGTCGAGGCCCAAGCCCCACTTCAGCATCTTATGCTCGTGGCTCTTGCTGTTGTAGCAGTTAATGCAGAGGTCGTAGTCCTGGAAAGCAGTGAGAGACACCACGGTCAACAATCTACAATGCGAGAAAGGTATGCACACACGCATGCATGTGCCCGAGGCATTCTATCTGTCACGGTGGTCTCAGTTCTATCTGTCAGTCATTCAATCAACAGGAGCAGCCTTGCCCAGAAAATATTTCTATGGCTTTGCTCATTCTGTAAAACTGATGCGCAAATCATAACAATTGGCCCCACAGTTATATTATTATTATCCATCATATTAGTCATAAGCCTATATTATTTTTAAATGTATTGTGAAAAACAAGAGACAGGTTGGCAAACCAATTCAAAGAAGGCAACGTATACTTACTTCACAGACTGTGCAATGCCACCGTGTTTCCACATGATGTTTACACTCGTTGCAGGTGTAAACAAAGCGATCCTGTCCCTGTGTGTGCAACTCCACAAGCATGCACAGAGTAGACCACTTGGAGCGGCGTAAGGAGGAAAACTCCCAGTGCTTGTCCCTTGCTAGAGTGAGGAAGGCATCCCGGCCATCCATCAGATCACAGCTAAGCAATGGGTCCGGATCCACAATGGGGGGCAAAGTGTTGATGACAGGCCCCGCGTGCAGGTGAATCACAAAGAAGACCTGCCGTGTAGCAGAGGCAAAGGAAGAGGTGGTGAGCTCAAGACCATCTCCACCAATGAGAACTGCAAAGTTGCCCAGGTCCCACATTACTTAATGTGGTCTACTTCCCTCCCTCCCTCTTTTGTAACATTAAATTTTGCAAATGAGGGCTTGGCCATGTACCTCTTTATGCTTCTCCATTGTGGCATACAACTTCTGAGACAAATCATTTGACACGTTAGGCAGGGAGGGCTTCTTCTTGTTGGCCCGGCTGAGGCTGCTCTTATTCTTGTTGGTCTTCTTGTTGTTCTTCTTCTTGGCATTCTTGCTGTCACCCTGGCTGCCCTGTTCAAACACGGAAGGAAGCTGCTCAACGACAACACCTGCTTGCTGGGGGCAGTGGGCCAGGGGAAATCAGACAAGCTGAACGAATGTGGCTCCCCACAATAATACTCTGGTTTTTTGTCAGAGAAATCCACAGCTCTCAGCAGGACTGCGAATAAAGACTCAACAGTCCTTTAACTGCAGAAGTCACCTTCCTTGGACAGGACAGAGGGAGTAGCTACTTTTGGCCCATCGCGTTCAGAAAAACTGGCCGTGGTGATAATGGTGATAATTCAACAACAACAAAAATCTCAATGGATTACATGGTTTTTCTTCCATTTTAATTCAACTGGTTTTCTGCTGCCTACCTGTGTTTTGCAGCTGCAATAAATAAAATTGAAATAAGCTATTGCTTTACCCCTTCATGAATATCAACATTGTAAGACCAAATGTATATAATATTGTCAACTATTCCAAAAATTTAATGTGAATTGGCCACAGGAGCATCAATGGAATATAAATATAGTGCAAAGTCCAGTAAGCAAACCAAAATTATCAAGGTAATAGTCATAATGATATTTGTATGTACCTTCCTTTTTAAAAAAAACTTTCTTGGCCTGTTTTGCAGGCTATTTGCCCACAACAAAAAGTAAGCGTGAAACACACATTTAACCCACTCATCTGAACCGAGTTCTAGTCCCACCTTAAGCACGGAGGCCAGTTGGGTGGCCAGCCACTTTCAGCCCAACTACCTCACAGGGCTGTTGTGGGGAAAATAGAAAGGAGGTGTGTTACGTGTGCTCACTGCCTTGAGTTAGTTATAAAAATAATAAAAGTGGGATTAAAAAGATTCACCTCCTCCTTTCCCTTAGCAAAGAATTCAGAATGGCCACAGAGGCAGGTAAGGAAGCTCTAAGCACAAAACTCTTTGCAGCCTGCTTTCCAGTCTAAACTATCGGCAGAATCAATCCAGGATGGACTTAAGCAACCACATCAGCGGGGCAGGAGAACCCCAAGTAGAAGCTACAAATTAAAGCTTAGTTGGAACAGTTGGGGCGTTGGAAACAGCACTATGCACCTGCCTTTCTCCTCTCCTTGCACAAATTCCCTCACAGGTTCTTGCGATGGGGTTAAAATGAAGGGTGCCTCCCCTGCCTGCTCTCAGCCTGTGGGTCGGGACCCCTTTGGGGACCGAACAACGTTTTCACCAGGGTTGCCCAAGACCATCAGAAACACGTATTCCTGAGAGGGTCTTGGGAAGTGAGACCCCTGTTCCTCCTCCATCGGTCTCCAGGCAGGTCCACCCACATGCAAATAGTTAACTGCCCCCCCCAAAAAAGGGGTGGGGGCTTCTGAGCATGTGCAGAAGCTGAATTCCCAGCACTATGCCTGGATCGCCATCTTGGTTTTGGCTCCCCCCCCCCCCTTCAGTGCAGGAGGGAGCGAACCAGTAGCGAGGTCAGTTAGAACCCACCCTGAATTTCCTAATAATGTTATTATTTTATGGTTGGAGGGTGACAACAACACGAGGGCTGCGGCATTAGGAAGGCTGAGAACCACTGTTCTAAAAGGTAATGTGGCATGTAACTCACAGTTCTATTGGACTGAAAACAATTGTGGCTTATATAGCTCACATAAATATTGTGTGGATTTAGTCACCTCTATTGTTTCACTGGCGGCTGTGCTCTCCTCCCTTTTCCTCTCCTCCTCCTCCTGTTCTAGCTCTTTTATGCTCTCTTCCAATACATTGGGCCAAAAATCCCCCTCAAAGTAGGGCAACTCCTTGGCGCTGGTCAGCCGATCCTCAGTCGCTTGTTTGAAGATATCCTAAAAAAAGACCACACGCTGTTGTTAATGGCATAGCTAAGAACAATGGCAAAAGTCTCATTCGGTTTAAACAAAGGAGGGTTTAAAATAGTTTTCTGTGTTCCATTATGATTGTGAGTGTGTTTACACAGCCAATGTCTTTGCTTTAGCCCCACCTAAGATGCACGAGTCCCAGCGGCTGATGAGGTCCCAGAGCGTTGGCCTTCTCCGGGTCCCGTTGACTAAACAATGCCGTCTGGCGGGATCCAGGGGAAGAGCCTTCTCTGTGGCGGCCCTGGCCCTCTGGAACCAACTTCCCCTGGAGATTCGAATTTCCCTCACCCTCCCTGTCTTCCGCAAGATGTTAAAGACCCACTTACGTCACCAGGCATGGGGGAACTGATTTCTCCCGCCCCCCTTTGCTGATTATAGCACTTGAGAATGGTATGATTGTGTAGTATTGACTGTTTTTTAATATTAAGGGGTTTTAACTTCAGTTTTTAATATTAGATTTGTACCACTGTTTATTGTATTTTATTATTGTTGTGAGCCGTGGGGCAGCATACAAATCTAATAAAATATTATTATTATTATTATTATTATTATTATTATTATTATTATTAAGATAAATGTTGGTGCTTAATTTTGGATTGACACAGATCTAGAAAAGCATGACTAATTTTGTTTTATTTATTTATTTGGGCTTAGTGCTGCCTGCCCCACTCCCAGAGGACTCTGGGCAGCTCACAGCCAAATACACATAAAATACAATATAAGCCCCCTAAAAACAGTGCAAAACCACACCCGGACAGTATAAAAGGAGGATTTCTGGGAGAAAGAGGCCTGATGTGAGTCATTATGGTGGTGCTGCTAGAACCGGAGTTCCAGAAATGCTTTGCTGGCAAACCGTGGCTTCCCCTTTAAGGTCCTTGCATAGCTGTCTGAGAAGCTCTGAAGATTAACGGGGTATGGAATCACTCTGGAACATTCTAATTAGGTGGTTAGACAGGCCAGCAGCCAGTTCCCTTAGTTTTCGACTTGACTGTGAAGGTTGCCAGCAGAAATTATAAGAAGGACTATGCTTTGTAACTTTCGTTTTTAAAAATACAATTTTGTTCCTGTCTGAACCTTTTGTAGTGGGTTGTTCTGATCCATTCAGGCCCAAAGCAGAACAGCAAGATAGTTCAAGTGGTGATTTGTCATAAATATGATGATTATGGGGTACAGCTCATGAAAACCCCAAATCCACCATCTCAGAAAATTAGAATATTCAATAAATAAAACAAGGATTGTACATAACGATATGGGACCTCTGAAAAGTATAGGCATGCACACACAGTGTGTACTCAGTCCTCAGTCTGGGCCCTTTCTACAGCAATTACGGCCCCAATGCAGTGTGGCACGGCCGCTCTCAGCCTGTGGCACTGCCGAGGATGCTTCAACAGCGGCCTTCAGCTCTTCTGTTCAGTCTTATATCTCTCATCTCTCTCTCGGCAAGGCCCCATAGATTCTTCATGGGGTTCAGGTCAGGTGAGTTTGCTGGCCAATCAAGGACAGTAATCCCACGGTCACTGAACCAGGTTTTGGTGCTTTGGGCAGTGTGGGCAGGTGCCAAGTCTTGCTGGAAAATTTAAGTCACCATCCCCGTAAAGCTCGTATGCGGATGGAAGCGTGGAGCACTCCAAAATCTCCTGGTTGGACAGCTGCATTGACCCTGGACTTAAGGAAGCCCAGTGGACCAACACCAGCAGATGACATGGCTCCCCAAATCCACACAGACTGTGGACACTTCACATTGGGCCTCACGCATCTTGCAGGGTCTGTGCCTCTCCATTCTTCCTCCCTCCTCTGGGCCCTTGGTTTCCAAATGAGATGCAATAATCTCCACAGTCTGTGTTGATTTCATCTGCTGGTCATCTGCTGGTATTGGTTCACTGTGCTTCATTAAGTCCAGCAACTTTTGCACGCCATTCTAATTGTCTGGGTTTCACCTGTAGATACCAATGTCTCCAGATTTTCTTTGATGAAATCCTCACCTTGTAGTCATGAATGATCCGCTCTGCAAAGGCTTTGTCCAGCATCTTCTTGTACCACTCTTGGAGACGTTTAGGTTTGGGAATTTTTTGGTCAGGGGGGTGGCAATGGAAGATGTAATCGTCACCCTCACTTGGTGGGCAGGCCCAGATGTGGCCTGTCACATACCTACGAGTTTCACACAAGCAAGACAGCCCAGTTAAGTAACAGTTTTGTCCAGAACTGTTCAGCTGCAGTAGAAACATTATTTAGATAGCCAGCACTTACACTCAGCCATTCATTCATTCATTCATACCTCCGTATGCCTTAGTTCTATTTTTGACCCTGCTCGCACAAGCAACGTCCCCCTGGTGGGCAGAAGGATGGGATCTGGGCCTACAAAACTAGGACTGTCAATCTACACCAATATTAAATGTGGGCATTCACTGTGTGTAATTTGCTATTTGATTAATCTTTTATTGTAATATGTTGATTTTAACATGCCACCTTGATTGTTTGATCTTATAAAGTAACCCAAACTGGGCAGCTGTTTTTGGACCCTGGGCATTCTCTGCAGCATTGCCAATATTTTAATAACAATTTTAATGATTTCATCCAGAGAATATACAGAGCTATTTGAGTTATTTAACTCAACGCCCAAGCACTAAGATACGTTTGTTGGTTTATAAAGTTTATAGGCCATAGAGTTTATTTTCTTCATATTCTCTTATTGTGCTAAAAGGAAGGAAATAAATGTAGTGTTCTCTGGTTGATTTTAATTCAAAAAGACTGGAAACAACCCTAACCTCAGATTCTTTAAAGTTAATAGGCAAAATATAAATATCTTACATTTTTTTTAAAAAAGAGGGGAAAATCACTTTCCACTTGCATCTGCCCAAGGAATTACTTTCTCCAGGTATTCTGTTAATTGTAGTCTCTTCAATAATTCCTGGGGTGGAAGGAAGTGACAAATTGCGTCCTACAAAACTCAACTCAGAAAGTCATACTCAGCTTACAGGGTCACAAAACTGGTTAATATGTATTTTTTTTCTTATTTTTCTATCCCATTCCCAAGAAATGGAAAAATCTGCTTCAAGCACACAAGCTTCTGCAAGATTCAGCAGGGCAGTTTAGAAACATAGAAACATAGAAGATTGACGGCAGAAAAAGACCTTCACGGTCCATCTAGTCTGCCCTTATACTATTTCCTGTATTTTATCTTAGGATGGATCTATGTTTATCCCAGGCATGTTTACATTCAGTTACTGTGGATTTACCGACCACGTCTGCTGGTTTGTTCCAAGCATCTACTACTCTTCCAGTAAAATAATATTTTCTCACATTGCTTCTGATCTTTCCCCCAACTCACCTCAGATTGTGTCCCCTTGTTCTTGGCTTCGCTTTCCTATTGAAAACACTTCCCTCCTGGACCTTATTTAACCCTTTAACATATTTAAATGTTTTGATCATGTCCCCCCTTTCCCTCTTTGTCCTCCAGACTCTACAGATGGAGTTCATGAAGTCTTTCCTGATATGTTTTATGCTTAAGACCTTCCACCATTCTTGTAGCCCGTCTTTGGACCTGTTCAATTTTATCAATATCTTTTTGTAGATGAGGTCTCCAGAACTGAACACAGTATTATTCCAAATGTGGTCTCACCAGCGCTCTATGCAGCTGGATCACGATCTCCCTCTTCCTGCTTGTTATACCTCTAGCTATGCAGCCAAACATCCTACTTGCTTTTCCTACTGCCCAGCTGCAATGTTCACCCATTTTGAGACTGTCAGAAATCACTACCCCTAAATCCTTCTCTTCTGGAGTTTTTGCTAACACAGAACTGCCAATACAATACTCAGATTGAGGATTCCTTTTGCCCAAGCGCATTATTTTACATTTGGAAACATAATGCACTTGGGCAAAAGGAATCCTCAATCTGAGTCTTGTATTGGCAGTTCTGTGTTGGCAAAAATGTCAGAAGAGAAGGATTTAGGGCTACTGATTTCTGACAACTTGCCCACTTGGAAATTGGATATTGGCAGTTAGATATTTAAATGTACCACATTGAGGTATAAGTTTGAGACATTTTAACACATACAGGAGGTAGAACAGCAGGCATCTTACACAAAACACACACACACACATACACACTTTTCATAAAACGATCAGACTTTGAACCTTTTTATGCAAATAAAATATCCAGTTAGTGTGTGCTACAAGAATGTTATTTGCTATTATTCATTAGAAAGCTGTGAGCTTTTTGCACTAGAGAGCATACAAAAAGAAAATGTCAATATTACAGGCTGTTCAAGTTTTTAGTTACCACCAGGAAAGGGAGCTGCCTGTAAGATTATTTCCCATAAATTTCTGGGATTTTCACACTTTATATATTGTATAAGTCTCGATGTACAACATTCAGAGCATGTTGAAAACTTATATGAAGCTTATATGAAAACTAAGAGTTCTGCTGAGTTTCACACCAGAAAGCTGAAAAACTAAGGCTTGCCTATAGAATTGTGCACATCTCTGGAATGTGTGAAGAGAAAATTACCATGCACAATATAGGAAAACCACTATGAGGAACTGACAGTCTGCAGGACAGAGAGCAGTGCTGCAGAATGGTGTCCCGTCCCCCGTCCCCCCCGCAACCGCCCTTCCCCTTCTCACTGTCGCTTGCTGCAGGGAACTCAAGATAATCCAATGAGATCGAAGGAGGAAGGCGGCAAAGAGCAATTTTCTGAGTGGCTGTTTTTTGTTCCTAATGCCGAACACTGCGCTCACTTCCCTCTGCCCACGAGCGAGGGCCTTGTCCCTCTGCACAGAAAGCGCAGTAGCTGCCTTGGAAGGAGGGAAGCTGAGTTGGGAAAAGTGTGTGTCAATCAGAGAGGAAGGACAGGTCAACGAATGTGTTTGAGAAAAAGACAGTCCCCTGCCTGCTTACGATTATTTCTATGTCCCCCGACATCTTTCTCTGGCCTCTCCGCTGTGCTCTTTTTGCCAAATCTCACTTGGCATTTTGCTTTTCCATTCCCCAGTGCAAGGAAAACAGGGTCCTGACTGACCCTGAAGGGGTTAGAGGGACGTAACAAATCCCACCTGCTTCCACTCAAGAGGAATGCATGTCGTATTTAAGTCAGGATTCAAGTCAAAATACCCACTCCTAAAAAGTCCCGTCAGAACACTCACCCCAGTTTCTTGACATATTCTAGATACCCAATAAGAATTTCATGATAGACGGCAGTCCGGAGGCATCTTGGGCGAAAGAAATGGATACTGTCCAAATAGGAGATGTACACACGCCTGTGACAAAAAAAAAGGAAGGAAACTCAGTGGTTGCATCCTGAGCCCTAGTGGCACAGTGGTTAGAATGCTATGTTGCAGGCAAACACTGCCTGGAGTTCAATCCTGACAGGCTCGAGGTCGATTCAGTCGTCCATCCTTGCAAGGTCACCCCAACCGCTTTGTAAACTGCTCAGAGAGTAAGCACTACGGAGCAGTATTGTAAGGTCTAGGTGCTACTGCTATCCTGCCTTTCCTTCAGAAGCTCACATCCTATCCAGTTGGATTGCTGTAATTCATCTGACATGGGGCAGCCCTTAAGACCATCTGGAAATGCAGCAGCCCTCCCAATTATTAGGCTGTTCCAGAATTGCCACATATTATCACCCTGGTAAATGCTTCTATTTATATTTGAACTGCTGGTCACCACCTGTAAGGACCTATGTAGCTATCTAGGAGACACATTATTATTATTATTATTATTATTATTATTATTATTATTATTATTATTATTATTAATTAGATTTGTATGCCGCCCCTCTCCGCAGACTCGGGGCGGCTCACAACAGAGATAAAACAAATTTAATATTAAGTCTAAAATAACAATTTTACATTAAAAGCCTAAAAACCCCATTATATAAGAAAAATACACACAAGCATACCATACATAAAACTGCAGAGGCAAGGGGAGATGTCTCAGTTCCCCCATGCCTGACGGCAGAGATGGGTTTTAAGGAGTTTACAAAAGGCAAGGAGGGTGGGGGCAGTCCTAATCCCAGGGGGGAGTTGGTTCCAGAGGGTCGGGGCCGCCACAGAAAAGGCTCTTCCCCTGGATCCTGCCAGCCGACATTGTTTAGTCGACGGGACCCGGAGAAGGCCAACTCTGTGGGACCTAACCGGCCGCTGGGATTTGTGCGGCAGAAGGTGGTCTTGGAGATATTCTGCTCCAGTGCCATGAAGGGCTTTATAGGTCACAACCAACACTTTGAATTGTGATCGGAAACTGATCGGCAACCAATGCAGACTGCGGAGTGTTGGTGTGACATGGGCATACCTAGGGAAGCCCATGATTGCTCTCGCAGCTGCATTCTGCACGATCTGAAGTTTCCGAACACTCTTCAAAGGTCGCCCCATGTAGAGAGTGTTACTTATGCTTCAGATTTATACCCTTCCTCATGTCCTTCAAGACCGAGGCAGGCAATAAAATAATATATATAAATAGAAAACACTTCATTTCATTCCCCCCACAACTAGAACTAGGTAAGGCCGCCTGGGTTGAGACTGAATAACCGGAATCCTTCTTTTGTTTGGAAGGAAGCAAAGCAAGACCTGGTGTTTGGAGGTGGACAATCCCATCCGTATTCTTGAACGTGCATGCCAAAAAAGCAGACGTCCACCCCATCAATCTCTTCAAAAGCAAAAAGAGCCTTTGTTCGGTAGGGGAAGGCCTCAGCCATTTCACGAGAATCCACAAATCTACAACAAAGAGAAATTCATACCATTTTTAGGTAAAAGATATAAAACTGAGGAATTAATTATTTGATGTTAGGAAAAAAATGTCCTTCTCAAGGAGGCTTATTTATTATTATTGCTTTATAATAGATGAAAATGGCAAACGCAACCTCCACCTAACAGTGGTTCTCAACCTTTCTAATGGTGTGACCCCTTAATACAGTTCCTCATGTTGTGGTGACCCCCAACCACAAGTCTAGCGCCAATTCTCCCTACAGAGCTTTAAGCTGAATGGCAGGAAGGTCAGAGTGACACCCCTACTGTAAACGTCTGATTGGTCGGATTATAAAAATATATAGTCGCCTCAAGAAGGGCGGCATAGAAATCTAATAATGATGATGATGACGATGACGACGATGATGTTCCAAGGCGCCTGAATAGAAACTTTAATTCCTAACACCATGGGAAATTTCCCTATCTGCTAGGCTGTCATGAGAATCAATTATCACACAAGCCTGAGAAAAACAAGACCATGGCAGACAGGACCATGGCAGTATTAAAACAGGATTAGGGGTCTCCAAAAGTGGGAGCAGGCAATGGCTTGAACATTTTCTAGAACATACAATATAGCTAGCTTGCTGCTTCCATTCATCTGTTAGGGCTTCTACAGTAACTGTTTTCCAGTAAAATACTCATCAGGAATTATTTAGCTAATCCAATTGATCCTAATCTTCTCTGTTAGCTATTGTCATGGACTGGTGCTCAATGTACAAAATATCCTGTTCTGAAATTATGCAGACAAAATTCTCAAAAATATATGGTAAAATGGCACTGTCCAGAAAAATAAAATAAAATTTTGGATGCTCAAATCAAGATATTATAGATGGCAATCAGATGGATCCAGTAAAAGCAAAGCAAAACTCACCGAGATTTCATTCCTGGTTTGACTTCTACTGTTTTATCTGAACTGGCCACTACTCTCACAAACACTTCCCCAGCTTCTGGGTGATTCTGCCGCCGCAGAAATTTGTTTACACGCTCTTCCAAATGATTCCCTAAGCGGGTAGTCTGCAACCCTAGTAGGTGGAGAGGAAGAAGGGAAGAAGAGAAAGAGATCGTCCTGTCCATCGCTCGCTCGTACATCATGACAGTAACATTTAGCTTTATTCTTAAAGCTAGAGTCAACATCCTTTATTGCCAGTAACCTCCGTAGGAAATTAAGGAGCTTGCTTCCAAATGATAAAGGAATAGCTCTTATTGCTACAGAACATCGCCTGATCCCAGGAGTCCCCAAGACCAATCAGGAATCCAGAACTGAAGGGGTGGGGTGGGAAGGCACCAATAGCACTTAGACCTAGATACCGTTGCTCGGGGCTTTACAGCCCTTTTAAAGCGGTTCAGAGTCAGCACACTGCCCCCAACAATCTGGGTCCTCCTTAAAAAGCCTTCCTGGCCTTGGGAAGGCTGAGTCAACCTTCAACTGATCAGGATTAATCTCCACACTGTGGGTAGAGTTTGCCTGCCATACTGCATTCTAACCACTGTGCCGCGTGGCTCTTATGGGCCCTACGGAGGCAGGAGCATCAAATGCTTTACCAGCTTTGTTTCCAAAACTGGGAATGCCCCACTCCCTTTCTACTGGGGACAACGAGGAAAGTGGAGTACTGCCAGTGGGACTCTTCTTTTATATTTAGATCTACAATACAGTTATTTTTCCCAATCCAAATATGAATGGCCTTCCACAATATTATTTAAACAATTAATAATGGGTTCTTTAAAAGATGCATTAAGAAATATTTATTTATTTGATTTGTATGCCGCCCCTCTCCGTAGGCTTGGGGCGGCTAACAACAATAATAAAACAGCATATGACAAATCTAATATTTAAAATAATTAAAGAAAACCTTATTAAAAACCAAACATACAAATATCATTAATATACAATAAAGGAGGCCATAAACTTACTTTTGGCACTGAATTTATTCTCTTTGCGTGTGCGGCAAGTTTTCTTCAAGCAGTTATCACACACAAAACTAAAATACAATTAAGAGTTAATAAATGTATCCTGAGCTGAAAATACTATAAAATATTTTTTTTAAAGGAAAAAAAATACTTTACAAAATTCTACTTTCTTCATAAACAGAAAATGTGCCAAAAGGTTCTTCTTCTCACCCCCTGGGTCATATTTAACTTGGTGCTGAAGCCCCCCTTAGTTCCTGAACAGCATAAGGGATGCAGATGGTCTGCCGGGCTGTCCTGGCAGGACACGATGTTGCAAGGCTGAACCCAGGGACTTGGGCTGATGGCAAAAAGGAGTATGAAGACTCACAAGTAGCTCAAATGCTCAGCTCAACATTCCCTTATGATCTGGCCGGAAGAGCTCTTTGCATCCCAGAGCAATCAGTCAAAGAGACTGCCACAGGCAAGCTCTTGTCGGATGGGTATATCTGTGTTCAATGCTCAAAAAAAAAAAGGGAGAGGAGGGGGACCCTGGTGTTGGATGGGGCTGTTTGCATTCTGCTGCAGTAACAGGACTTTTAAATTTATTTCTTCATTTAGCATTTTTATAAAGCCACCCTTCTCACAAGAGTGCAACTCTGAGAAGCACACAACAACCAATTGTACTTCCATGACATGCATACCACATCATGTATCACACACATGGAATCTGATATTACATTAAACCTGGCATGAAATTATATTATTCCTTTAAGAAATTCACAGAATGGCTTGAATTCTGTCTTCTCACTTACATAAAAACATGTAACCAAAGCCATGCAACTCCAAAAGCCTAATGTCTAATGTAGTAAAGAGACAAAGTGAATCCTTAGGAGAAACTTGAATTCTAAGAATTACTTAGAAATTTAATATATAAAAACTGCATATTTCTTAGGCCCAAAAATGCAAGATGGAGTAAGTAACTTTCAGTAAAATAAACAAAGGGAATTTAAAAACATCATTGCAACCTTACAAGCATGCAGAGTAGATTTTTGCCAGAACCACAAAGATATTTTTGTTGCAAATCATTTACATCCACACAGAATTCCAAAACATGTTTAATACAAAATGATCATTCCACTCCAGGGTATACTAGTTTTTATCTCAGATAAATTTTGTTAATTTTAATCTTAATATTTTTAAATTATTATATTGTCATTTTTTTCATGTTGTAAACTGCCTGGATTAGCTTTACAGTGATTCTCAGAGACACTCACCCAGAAGGCCAAACAATGTCATAGTGTAATGCGCATATCTGGTGCATTTTCCGGCCACATTCTTTGCAATCAACAAAACTGAACAATGTGAGAGAAGAAGTTTTAGATTCTTTGAAACAAAAAAATACATATTCAATACACATATTTTTCTTAACACGGTTCAAATGTTAAAAGTGTTTCTGCATGAGATCGCTGTTTCAGACATATTAAATAAGTAAGATTGGATGTTGACTTTTAAAAAGACCTAGCTGATTTGTGGTACATTGCCTAAATCTGAAGAAGTTCCATTTTGCAGCTATTGCTGCAATAGAATCACACTCTGCCAGTGATGGCAGAGACCAAGTGGCCAAACTGCATCCTAAAACCCACTTATTTATGGCCAAGGGCCAACACGGCAATTTAACCTGAATAATGAGGTTTTACTACCTAAAATAATGATAAACAAGGCAAAGTTCATCTAATTGTTCTAACAAAAAATGGCAGAAACACAGTTTCAGGCTCTAAGAGGAGGGAACTCTGCCCCTCCCATTGTGAAGCGCCTGCATCATTGTGCTGTGCAAGGTGCTACAAGAACAGCGGACCATGGAGGCAGCAACAGCAAATGTACTGTGACCAACACAGAACGCTGTTTCGGGCACTTCACTCCAGCATTAAGGTGAGAAACGTGCTAGAGACACAGGATGGAGCTGGGCTGGGGCGATGGCACATGTGGTCATAGAGAGGGCTCTGAGTGACACCTCTGGCACATGTGCCATAAGTTTGTCACCACTGCGCTATACTTACGGTTCAGGATCAAGTGTGTCATTTTTTTTCTTCTCAAAATGATCTTTTGAGATGGTTCTGCAAAGAAAAACACATAAGAAATTAGAGCCTATTTTTTTAGCTACATTATAGCCCATAAAGATTATTATGCAAAAAAGGCAGCTGCATACAATAAAGCTGCATATGCATATGAGTTTCTCATAAAGTTAGTCACTCTGGAATTTGATTGTCACCTGGTATTCTGGTGACAACGCTGGCTCATAATCTCTAGTTATACGAATTAAACCAATCAAGTTGCATTTTTAAAATTTTTAAAATTGCAATTTCTATGTTAAATTCATTGAACAATGCTTGCAAGGAAACAACTTATAATTATTAGTAAAAAAGGTCTCCAGCGCCATAACTATGAGAACAAGCTATTTAGGATTGGGTGGCTTCTTCTGTATGTAGTGCCCATAATAATTCATTTTTAACAATATGTTTCAGACAGACAGGACTATTTATTCTCCATATATTCCAGAATGTGATGTTGAGAACAGGGAGTGCAATTCATGGCTGAATGTGATTTGAATTGAACTCTTTTTAAACAGAATATTTGTGAAATGTTGTTTATTGAAGATGAAAAATGAACAGCTGCTAGGCCAGAAAACGGTTAAAGAAGCCAGAGTCTACAGAGAGGGCAGGCATCTAATATGCAACAAAGCCACAGCTTATTTTCTGCAAATGTAAGCAAAGCTACAGTGTATGAGAAGGCCTGCCTGTTGGTCTCTACCTTTGATACGCCTGCACTGTAATTTAAACATTTTCTTCCTTAGTTCATACTCAGCATGTGAAAAACTGAAATACTTACGTTTGGGACTGGGCAGGGTCATCCCCCAGGGTAACGCTTTCGCCCTGGATTTCTGTAAAACATCTCTCACAGAAGTGATACCTGTCAGCGAGAAGGCCATATTTGGGTGAACTGGTCCATGAAAACACATAGCCACCCAAGCAATGGAACCACCAATCAGAGGAGGGCAGATCACCACGACGAAGGGGGGAGCGTTGTTTGTTGATTGATGGGCCAGTGTGGACAATGAAAGGAAAAGAGGAGGAGGGGAAGGGGAGGGGTTAGAAAAGAGGGAAGAGGACAAACAGCACAGACAGAAGTAGTAAGACACAAAACACTGAGACAACGAGAGAGCAGAAAGCCAAGGCAAAGGGCGGGGTAGCAGGGAAGGGCTCCAGAATTCTCGTGGGCAGTAGCCTCTGTTTAATCATGAAGTATCTTTTAAAGCAAGCAGCCATGTTAAGCTTTATCGCAATATTTATGTCCACTGTACCAAACTGTGTTTGAAAGTTATATTAAATGTGGTCAACTGCTCAAATTAAGTGCATGCTATATAAACAAAATCAAGCTCTGTTTTAGGCCCAGCACTGTTTAAAATCGTCATCAATGACTTGGATGAGGGGATAGAACTTCTCAAATTTGCAGATGACACCAAGATGGCAGGAATAGCCAACACTCCAGAAGATAGGCTCAAGAGGCCGAAGGGACTTGGCAGACTTGGACATGGGGATTTATCTAACAAAATGAAGTTCAATGGTGAAACAAGTCAGGTTCTACATCTAGGCAAGAAAAACAAAATGCACAGGTACAGTGTATGTGGTACATTGCTCAACAGTAGTAAGTGTGTGAGGGATCTTGGAATCCCACTGGACAACCATTTAAATGTGCAGCAGCTGCCAAAAAAGCCAACACAGTTCTAGGCTGCATTAACAGAGGGATATAATCAAGATCACATGAAGGGTTAATACTACTTTATAAGGCCTTGGTAAGGCCACACTTGGAATACGGCATCCAGGTTTGGTCGCCACGATGCAAAAAGGATGCTGAGACTCTAGAAAGAGTGCGGAGAAGAGCGACAAAGAGGACTAGGGGACTGGAGGCTAAAACATAGGAAGAAGGGTTGCAGGAAATGGGCATGGCTAGTCTGATGAAAAGAAGGACCAGGGGAGACAGGACAGCAGTGTTCCAATATCTCAGGGGCTGCCAAGAGGGAGTGAAGCTATTCTCCAAAGCACCTTGAGGGTAAAACAAGAAGCAATGGGTGGAAACTAATCAAGGAGAGAAGCAACTTAGAACTAAGGAGAAATTTCCTGAAAGAACAATTCATCAGTTGAACAACTTGCCTCCAGAAGTTGGGAATGCTCCAACACTGGAAGTTTTAAAGAAGATATTGGACAACCATTTGTCTGAAGTGGTGTAGGGTTTCCTGCCTAAGGAGGGGGTTGGAAAGACCTCCAAGGTCCCCTCCAACTCTGCTATTCTATTCTATTCTATTCTTTCCATTCCATTCTAATTCTAAGCTCATACTTTAAACAAGCATGTAACTAAATAGCATTTTCCAGTCTATGTTTATTTTATAAATGTATATAAACTACTTACATGGTTTATATTATGTCATAATGAAGTGATATATTAAAGTTTAGCAAACTGAAACAGATTTGTTTCCATTTTCTGTTAACTAAAAGTTTAGCCAATGTTGGTTTACGATAAGCAAAGATGAGTAAATGTATAATTTGTATTTGAGTAAGTCTAATCCACATTTTTACTTTTTAGAATATTTGGAAGCAAAACTGTATCAATGTAAGACAAACCTGGCAAATGTATGGAACAAGCTAAACTAAAATACAAAAACCCACAAAGAAAATGGAGAGAGATTATTCGGCTGAACCAATTTATTCAATTTAGAATAGAATAGAATAGAATAGAATAGAGTAGAATAGAATATAATTTTATTGGCCAAGTGTGATTGGACACACAAGGAATTTGTCTTGGTGCATTTACAAAGAAATATTAAAGACTGATCTACAAAGAAGAATTTTTAAAAGTCCCAAAGTCAGGATCAGGAAGCTAACGCATGCCTCCATCAAAAATCATCTTGCCCCAAAACAGCTGCAGTAGATAGCCTAGACAAAGGCAAGGTTGATTCTACTACACCAGTAACCAAGACTATCCAGATGTTTTATCAAAAAGGATCATCACAGCAGACCAAATCCAAATCTATTGCAATTAATTCCAACCACGTGTGTATCAAAGCCAAGCATCAACCATCTGCCCCTTTAGATGTTCCTTTCCTGAGATTTTTAGAAGCACACTTTCTTGCTGGAATAGAAGTTTGTGAGCGCGTACTGGTGTAGTCGAAGTGTGAGAAAGCATTGGTCACGCCCTCCTGTTTCGGTAAAACCAGCCAATTTGTCAATGTGAAAACTGCAGATCATTCCGTCTTTTTCAAAATAAACAGCTGTGGAATTTTGATGGACATATTTCAACCCCCACACAGAGAGCTGACATCCCATAGATCCACACAGTGTCTCCAAGCTGAATACAGCTCGGTGTTGTAGCCTGCTTAGGCATCTTGTAGTAACGACAGGCTGTAATAGTGGGACATGAGCAGAGAATGTAGGATTAGGCTTTCTTACACATTGGACAAAGCAAGATCACAGCATAGATGGACATGTTGTGGAAAGGAGAATGAATTCATCTAATAACTAATCAATGTTGATTTATGATTTCTGTGCGGCCCCCCCCCCCCGCGCGCATTTCCTAAATAAATGAGGGTGGTCTCAGAAGTCACTGCATATTCTAATATGGGGAAACTCCTTCCAGATTCCACCCGGAAGAAATGGCAATGCTTCTGCCCTTGGCAAGAGGGCACCAAGACTCACCTGTTCTGGTAGCTGTAGTAGGCAGCATCTCTGGGGATCGTGCACAGCTGCTTGCCATAGCAACACAAGGTCTGAGGAGAAAACTCATACTGCCAAAGAAAAAGACAACGGTGTAGAGAACAGTTTTTGCTGCAGGACAGAACTCTATCAGGGATGTCAAAATCCATTTCACGGAGGAAGAGGCTGGGGGGGTGGGGGCATGGTCAGGGGGGGCAGTTCAATGTTACTCCTGCTGGGGGCGCCTGTGGTGGCCAGAGTGCTCCAGAGCTCCGTTTTTGGCTGCCATAGTCTCCTGCAACCCATGGCACATGGCCCTCCCAAGCTCCGTTTTCACTGGCAGAGGGTTACAGGAGGCCGTGGCAGTGGGAAATGGAACTCGGGAGCCTGTTTTCTCTGGCAGAAGGACCGCAGGCCGGTCCTTCACTGTTTCTAATGCAGCCCCGCGGGCCAGATCTAAGTACCCCATGGGTTGGAGCCAGTCTCTGTGCCTTGAGTTTGATACCCCTACTTTATATGCATAAATAATAATTTCTGTCATGGGGCACTCTAGTCATGTAAATTCAATCTGTAAAGTTTAGAAACAAGCCAGTAGTTCACTAAAATCATTAAAGAAGTTTTACTGGTCACCCGGAGATACCCTGTGATAAGATGGGCAGCCAATAAAGTTGATAAATAAGCACAAGGTCAAATAAGAATGTAGAGATTAGCTGCTCACTTACTAAAATATTACATTTATTTATCATTTGCATTGTAAAAATATTATACGAAGGTGTTGGATGCTATTTTTAATCTCCTCTTAATAGTTGGATTATTTGATTTTAAAATACATCAGATAAATAGGATATGAGCAGAACACTCTAAATGCCTTACTTAAGATTTCATATAAAATGCTTTGAATACAGATTTTTATGGCATGAAAAGACTTTCGTTTTACCTAAAACGTTTCCCCTCGTATATATAGCAACAACAGTTCAGGATTCGTTTTCACAGTTATTTTGTATATGGATTGTAAATTTTTTATGCTCAGTATAAATGACTTAGAGCCTCCTCTAGAAAAAAAAATCTTAAAATATCGAAAAGGATGTCATATAGTCCAGAAATAATGTGGACATCAAAAGTAATTAAAGAAAATACAACAGTTTATATTATGAAAGAGAACCCTATTATTAAACTGATGTTACAATTTTAAATGTTTGTACGTGCCATCATTTATACAATGTATTACACTTGCTCTCCGAGTCTTCGGAGAAGGGCGGCATACGAATCTAATAAATTGTTGTTGTTGTTGTTGTTGTTATTATTATTATTATATAAAACACTGGGCAAAACAAGAAAAATCATTTTTTTTCCTTTATAAACTTATATTCATAGATAGGATGAAACCAAACACACCTTGCGGCCACAACAGTATCCTAAGGACTGCATTACAGGATCGATTTCTTGTTCAAAAACCTCTGCAAGCTTAGTGCAAAATTTATAGACTCTTGATGTTTTGCGGTTGTAAAGCCAGGCATTATTGAACATTAGCCAGACATCATCCACATACTGCCACGGTTCTTGATATTGCCCTGTATCCAACTTGCGTTTAATGGTAGAAAGGTCCATGGGGTTCTTCACAATGTCAAAATAATCCTTTGAATGTAAAATAGAATAGAATAGAATTTTATTGGCCAAGTGTGATTGGACACACAGGGAATTTGTCTTGGTGCATATGCTCCCAGCGTATATAAAAAGAAAAAATAAATAAACATTAGGCCAGCCAAAGAACTGAATTCAAGTCACCCAGGTCATGGTTCTCCCAAAGATGCTTATTTCAAAAGGCAACTGGACTTTTTTGGTTGCTGCTTTGAGACACACAACTTGCATGGCAGTTCTTGGAATGAGAAAGGCTCCATTACAGGAGAGAAAAGAGGGAAAAAAGAGAAAAGTTGCTTTGTGTGCAAACTTCTTTTTCTGTTTTGATGGTGCCAGAAGTAGAGATGCACCACTTTCTTCAGCTGCTGGTAGACCGCCTGGAACCAACCACTGCTACCATGTTTTCCCTAAAATACGACCTACTCAGAAAGTCTGAGCCCGATTTTTACATTTGCACCCAATATAAGCCCTATCCCAAAACAAGCCCTAATTAAGGCAACCCCTTCCATTCCAGGGTGAAGAGGTAAAAATGAAGCTGGGGTGGGTATGGGGGGTGGGGGGTGGAGCTGCCCTACTATTTACCTTTGGACAATTGCAGCCAGGCCTCGCCTATTTCTTCTGCTGCAGAAGCCGCCAGGAGAGCCTTGCTTTCCTTGCTAGGCGAATCAGGTCCTCAAGACCTCTGGTAGCGAAAAAGAGGCCAGGGTGTGTGCGACATGCACAACAAGTGAGGTGAGTTAGTGGATGATTACCCCCCCCTCCCCCAAAATAAGACCTGGCGCCATGTTTGGTGGCAAAAGAAAACATAAGACGGGTCTTTTCGGGGAAACGTAGGTAGGTGGGCCATGTGAGCTATCTAATCTCAACCTAGGAGAATTGCCACTTAATAGTCTGAATTCTAGGCTGATCTGGCCAGGTTATGTTTGTAAAAAGAAGGAGCTGAGCTTTCAAGCTTCCAGAGTTCTGAAAGGTCCTTCTCTTCATTGCCCTGGGGAATGACACCAAGGAGAAGTCCCCATGGCAATTACTGAGCTTGGAAAAGGGGATCCTTATCAAGCTATCTCAATAAGGATCGGCTCCCCTTCCTTATTTTTCTATCACACGTTAGAGACTTGAAGACGTTTCATTATCCAAAGTTTCATTACCCAATATTAAAATCTAGTTAGGTAATAAAATGTCTCCAAGCTCAGAAAGCACAAAGGGTTGAGCAGTACTGTTGCACAGGCACTGCCCCACTTTCAAGACCTCAGAACATCTATTGGGCTTTTTACAGAGATCAAGATATGGATCTGTTCTGGTTTTCACTGAGAGGAAGAAAGCAAACAATGCCAGTCTCTCTCCACTCTGCAGAGCCCTTTGACGGCTTTCTTAGTCTTCTGGAGGTCAAGTTGTTACAAACCATGTGATATATCTATTACCACACACTCATCGTAGCTCTCTACCAACATTCAAAATGTTCTTAAGATAAAATGCAAAAATATGATAGAAATTAATAAGAAAATAAAGGAAAAGGGCAAAGGGAAAAAAGAAAAAGCATTGAAAAAGGAATCTGTTCTTCATTCTCTAATTAACAGATAGAAATCAGCTCATTTCCTTTTGTTTACTCACTCACCGGGATACTTAGAAGTTGAGGATCCACAGGCTGTCTGAAAGGTAACGATTCTGGATCCTGACGATACAAAGCTTCTAGTGTAGGCATGAGGGCTTGGCGCAATTCTTCAGGTTTAAAGACTGTTAAATAAAAATCTTATTATCCATCCTTCCCAACACTTTCCTTAATTCAAGATAGTTTACCTAAGAATTTATGCATTCAATCACAAGTTTCTCTATATTTCTCATGAAATTTTTTGGTCTTTGCAAATTTCATTGAAGAAATTTAATTACAAAAAATGCAATAATTCCTGATCCCTTGCTCAGGTAGGTTTAAGAAAGATAAAAGAAATATTGTTGAAGAAAGGATCAGTAGATGATGATTTAAGCTTAAAAATATGATCCTTTATTTATTGATTGATTGGTTGGTTGGTTGGTTGGTTGATTGATTGATTGGGATTTATATGCTGCCCCTCTCCGAAGACCTGTCCCCCAGAAATTAAGGCCAAGCCACAAGGAATCGCTATCCGTTAGCCCCGTTTCTCATTCCCCTCGGTGCCTGGATGGCCGATCTTACTGGGAATAGAATAACCGTGCAAGGAAGGCTTAGGCCGGACTGCACCAGAGTGACAGCAATGCAGACTTACTTTTTCTCCTTGGCTGAGACGGTGATGTAGACTGCGATATGGTGCCATTGTTGTTCCCATCTTCTTCCTCTTTTAGCTCTGATTTTTTCCCTTCGATCTCCATTGACTCTTGCTTCCCATCTGCCCCATCAGTTTCTTCTTTGGTTCCTGCAGGTCCCGATATGTCCTCCTCCAACTAAAAAACCAAGGGGAAGTAGGTTATTTCTCTCCAGTGCAATCGACTAGATTATCCATTTTTTTTTCAAGTAAGCAAGAGTAGGCCATGCCTTTTATTCATCTACTGATAATTATTCGATTCTCAATTATTACCTCTCGTTTTGGTTCCAGCTGAGCCTCAACATATTCTGAGTCTGCTTTTTCTATCGTGACTTCTGGTTTATTTTCTTGCATTTGTGTTTCTTGACCAAGCTGCTGCACACTAACATCAGCACTGGCAACAGAAGCTGGTGTAGGTATCCTATTGTCTGTACTTGCTGCTGCTTGGGATAGCTGGAAAAAGAGGGAGGGTAGAAAGAAGGAAGATAGGAAAACCTGGCTTTACCAAATGAATCAGCAACATTAAACTGAGATGGCTGTCCGTAGATATCTCTATAGGGTGAATCTGCTTTACCTACCCATCTTAGAATCCTGAATAGGAAGTTAACGCAAATCAGAGAGACAGCTGTTTCCTACTGAGTTCCCCAAAAATAAGAGCCTGTCATGTTTTTTTGAACCCGGAAATAAACCTTTGGCCTTATTGCCATGCCGTCAAAAGCCCGATTGGCCTATTATCAGGGGATGTCTTAATTTGGGGAAAAGAGGGTATAAGCTGCCTAATAATATAAACTTCCAATTTAGAGCTCTTAAGGAAAGATCAGAAACAGTAGATGATGCTGGAACCATCTGCCAATCGATGTTAAAACATCTATTGTGACCAATTAAAGTGCTTCATCATTAAAGTTTTTATGGCAACCATCAAAGATGGCAAGCAGCAACTAAAGGTTGCCTGTGAAGAGTAACACTCTGTCAGCCTTTTGATGGCATCCGGGATGGGGTATGAACAGCCTACTTAAAAGGAAAGAAATTAAACGCCTTGTTGCTTTTGCCCAAGTTTGGGCAGTGCGGCTTCACTTGGTGTTGGGTTTCTAAAGAGCTCCCAATGGAAAGGCAGCAGAAAGCCCAGACAGGGAGAAGAGGAAAGACTTACCGGAGTACTGGGCGCCTGGGATGACAATGGCGGTGGCTGCGGCTGCAGGGGCTGAGGGGTGGGCACAGATGGAGGGTGCACAGGGGTGTGAGGCTGGGGGGTGACCTGAGCTGGTGTTGCCAGTTGCCCCAAAGGGGTGCTTTGCACCTGTAAGACGTTGGGAACTGAGCCAGCAACCGGAGCTTGGCCTGACGAGGAGGCAGGGGCGGATGGCTGGGCAGGCTGTGGTGGAGGAAGTCCTGGAGGGGTTTGGTGTGGAAGAGGTGGCACTCCAGCCACGGTGGATAGTGGAGGTGCGGCTTGATGAAGGGGTGACTGGCTCACTGGAGGACACGAGAGCTGATTGTTTTGTGGTCCCAGTAAGGTAACTGAGTTAGGAACGGCACTGCCAGGAAGCTGACCCTGTTAGAAAAACCTACACTTAACAGGATATATAAAAACTCATCAAATTCTTGCGCGCATACACAAAATACATCACACTTTCTTCTTGTGCAAATAACAGCCGCTGTGCTATCCATTCCACACAACCAGAATTTGATTTTAAAAACTCGATATTTTGCAAACATGTACTCAAAAATTATTGAAACCAATTTTCCAGAAAAATCGAATACATTTTGTTTTACTGCAAAACTCACCTGTACAACCCCAGCCTGTGCTGCTGGCTTCCCCAGGGCTGGACTGTTGACATTCAAGACTCCACTGGAGGCAGAAAACTGATTCTGGGGCAGGAATTGGGTTTGGCTGGTGGGCTGAGTCAAGAGGTTGCCAGCAAGAGCTCCCATCACATTTTGAGACTGAGGCATTCGGGAAGGAGACAGAGCCATCTAGTAAAAAACAACAGCAACAACCAATCAATCTACTCATATTAGGATTCTGGACCACAGGTTTCAGACGGCAACAGGAAGAATGGCTTTGCAGTGAAACACTGAACCAAGCAGAGTGCTCTTTTAAGTGGATTACACTGAATATTTCCCTGGTTCTCTTGCGTAACATAGAGAGTTGGGTGAGATCACAAAATCAGTAAATATTGTAGTAAAATGCATTAACTAAAAATTCCAGTGTGGCAATATAGAAAAGGATGCAAAGCAACCAATAGCTGAATTGATTTTCTCAAAATATTCTAAAAACTGAACCGTATAATATAATACGAACCGTTGAAACAGAGGCCATGGAGTTCATCTGAACAGGGTGATTCAGTGGAGAAGACGCACGAGGCCCGACCGATGCTGGGGGCATTTGGGCATTCCCTATGGACATGGACTGATTCACTCCTGCAAAATGTACCCCCAAAACAGCTCATTAGACCACACAACCTCAAACGGGCAGGAAAGCCTGGCCCAAGTAGACAAGCCACAAGCAGGAAGAAACAGTGAAGGACACTTTTTGAGAGAACATTGAGGAAACCCAATTATCATAAGGGGGATTCAACTGGACCTTTGGCAGTCAGGCATCTGGCCCACATATAGGAATGAAACCACTCCGGTTGCCCGCACAGAGGACTAGTGGTGGAATGACACAGGACAGATATTCCATGTTTTAGGTAAAGTCACAATTGGCACAACTGGCTCTGATACTGGGCAAAAGTCACCTAGCTGCAGCCGCTTGCTTTTCCAACAGGAGCTGATGACTGTCCAATTGCAATTCCTCAGTTGGAGGTTCAGAAAATTACTCTTTTGCAATGCCTTTGAAAGTGACTGTTGCCTTGGGTCAGTGAGGCTGGAGTAGCTTGAATGATTTTATTATAATTGCAATTTTTCTTTCCTGGGGAACCGGCAGAAGAGGCGCGTCACAAGAGTTTCAAAGTACATCCCCTTTCTTCCTATGTTTAACCTGACTTCTGTGTAACCCCACCTATGAAAGGAGTTTTTCCTTAATGTAGAGAGATCAGGTTGAATAAAACTATTTTGCCTGCAACACTACTGACTCTGACAAATCTCTCATTCAGTTCTAAGTGATAATCAGAAGTGACCCACAGCTATTTGAAAATAATCCAAGGATTGGTTTTCATGTTTTTCATGCACACGAGCCTTCCCTCTGGGCTTGTGCCTCTACTTTAGAACCGTGTGATGGGAAGTCCAATGTTTCTGCAGAGTAGCGAACCTCTGGAGATTGTGCCACAAGGCGCCGGTCTGGGTCAGAGCGTGCTAAGGGCACAGCATCCACTTGCAAGATTGTGCAAAACTTCCAGAAGAAGATTCAGGTTAAGTGTCCCCCTGAAGATTCATACAACAATGCGTGGCCAAATGCGTGCCTATTTCCTTTTTTTGAAAAAAAGATATTTATTCTGCCCATCAGATTAAAGCTGATTTTTGTGTATTTCATCATATTTCTTGACCCCATAATGCTGTTCTTCCTAAAGTATCAATTTGCTTTTCATCAGACTTCACAGAACATAGATACTATCTTTTCATCAGCAGCAATTTTGAAATTTCTACAAGGACAATTATTTTCAGTATATCTCAATTTAATACACCATTTCTCCCAAATTTCTCCCACCATATTTCCCAAATGGTGTATTAAATATCTCAATTTAAGATACCATTTGGGAGAAAGGAATGTCTGTTAAGTCTGAATTTAAAAATGGACATTATATATGTCATTTGTGTGATTATGTGAATGGCATAAACTGATTCAAATGAGGAAAAAACACAATTATGCCCTTTAACAAACAACATAAATTGCTTCAGAAGCAACAGACAGTGAACTCCCAAGTAAAATTTGGAGGTCTAGACTCTAGAGAACCAAGAGGTTACTGGGATATTATCAAGCCAATTGACTTGGGGCAGAATGTTATTGGAGAAAGGCCAGGTAGGGTGTCCTGGCTGAAAGGAAGGGCCACAGCAAGAGGAAGCCATGGAGGTGACATACCTTGAGGGGGCTGCATACGGGCCAGAGGCACACTTGGCATGGATATAGGCCCATCTGTCAAAGAATAAATGGATGTTAAGCTCTGATAGAATTCTAAATTATCTTAGAATTATTTGAGGCAATATTTGTTTTAAAAATGATTAATTACTCATAAAACTCTGATGGATTCTTCTGTCAGTCCACCACACAAATACATAAGGAATAAAAAGCAGTTTTACCAATTGGAAAGGTTCCCAGCGGAGATAATGTTTTTTTATTTATTACAGTTTTTAAAACCCTGCCGCCCCTATTTAATTATTTATTTAGCCTATTGCACGTATTAGCCAGGGATCACCAAGGTGGCTGTCTGTCTCTGTGAAAGGATTTTTTTTGGTGTGTGTGTGTGTGTGTTATCTTTACTTGTGGGACACCTGAATGTCGGTATAGGCCATCAGTGGAGGTTCCTCTCTTGTCCCTTTCACGGTTCATTTGCTCATGGGAATTGAACCGCTGAACTGCCGACCCCAGGGGTGTGCAGGCCCGGCATCTTACGTGAGCCACCGCGGCTCTGACCCTGCCCTTATTGCTCTATAAGTAACTCACTGGGGCAGGCAAACATAACTTTCCTTCTTCCTCCTACCTGCCAAGGCGTGTTGAGCTGAGAGAGACTGGCCCAGAGTCACCCAGGCGGCTTTCATGGCAAAGGTGGGACTAGAACACACCCTCTCCTGGGTTCCAGGCCAGCACCTTCACCATGGAACCAAATCTGTGTCCTACAAACGCTACACCTGCTCTACTTTAGGGGGCGCCATGGTGGCAAATCTTGTTTCTCACACTACTAAGCAAATATCCAACAGAGGCTATGACCAATGTTGGTCTAATCTTCTCCAGACTCCCCCGCAGAGGAGGCCATGCGCTCCCTACAGGGCAGCCACAGAGCGATGCACAACCAAGCCAAGCCCTCCACTCGGAAAGGAAGTGCTGGGGAGGGAGCTCTGGCTCCTCTCCATCTTTTGTGCTGGGGAAGAGTCATTTTGTCTGCTTAAGAAAATGTATTTGGCGATGCTAGGGAGGCCCATCCTTTCTTCCAAGGGAGGAAGTCCAGCAAATGCCATCTCTTCTTCAGAATTTCACAAAATGGTTATGGATCTATAGGCAAATTAAAATTTGATCCTGCTTCCCTACGACTTTAGAAATGTTCCTTTTTAAAAATCTTGTCAAGATGGGATTTTTGAAGGCACAAAGGTAAAAAGGAGCAGTAGCAAGGTCTTTCTTGCTCTGTATCTTTGGTGAATCACTTACTGGGAGGTCTCACAGGCTGAACCTGAGCCGCAGTTGCTGCCACCGGTGGAAGGCCAGGAGGTTGGGGCCCAGGGGCTTGTAAGGCTGGCTGGTTGCCCAAAATCCCTTGCTTATGTAAACGAGACCTCCGTTTTTCTTCTAGCTCTTTTTGTATCTTATATATTTTCTCTGCTAATAAATGGTAATATTCATCCTGGAAAAAGAGAATTTTTGGAACAGGTGAGCACAGATTGAAGTTATCATTTGGATCCATTTTTGTACATGAATAGTGACCATTTGGAACAGCCGCCTGATGAAGCCGAGGACCTAAATTGAAAAATTTCTTCCTGAACCTTGGCTGTTGTGGTTGGCTCTGGCCCAGCTCCTGCCCCAAGGAATGTGGAGGTGGATGTGGGGGAAACATCCACATGCCACAGGCCTGTTTTGCTCCCGATAGAATCTCACGACGAAGGCTCCTCTGACAAAGGAAGCGTGAGTGACAGGGAAGAGGGGAGTTTGGCAGACAGCCCAGAAGGAGATCAATCATCCTTATCATCCCTGGATTCTGAACAAGAATGTATGACAGACCCACACATGCGTAGAATGATGCATAGGAGAGAACAACTGAAGGATTATTACAGGAGATAAATGAGGCCACCTGTGGTTGGGTGGGGCTGCTGTAATTAGTGCTACAGATAAAAAG
The DNA here is from genome assembly GCF_031021105.1 of Erythrolamprus reginae. Lineage (NCBI taxonomy): Eukaryota > Metazoa > Chordata > Lepidosauria > Squamata > Dipsadidae > Erythrolamprus > Erythrolamprus reginae. The sequence goes on from NC_091958.1 coordinate 58,175,293, forward strand.
AACAGCGTGCTGATTTAACCTCGTGGAAGTTTATCTGATTCATAGTTTCTTCAAGATCGTGGTTTTGCCGTTTCCCTGTTCAAGATTGTGTGTGGACTTTCTGGACTTTGGAATTGGATTCAATTTCTCAGTTACTGGGTGAGAAATTGGATTGCATTTAACCTGTGCTTTGCGTGTACCAGAAAATCCCTTTGACATTTAAAAAGGGAGTTTTTTCTGCTTTTCTGTTGATAAAGACTTTTGGTTTTCCTTGTATCGTGTGGTGTGTGTCTTTTTGGACCAATTACCCTGTAATTACGGGCGGTTGGGACACGCCGGCAGAATACTTGGCACAACACCGTCTCTAGATGAAAGACAGGCAACTTGTCATCTGCCAGATGATCACCTACGACCTAAGATGGAGAATGATAGTTTAAATCCAACATCTGGACTTGAGCAAGTTGATGCAATACAGCTGATTTAACCTGTCAAAGCCCTTTGGAAATATGCTGCCCAGAACTGTACACATTAATCAGGTGCTGACCAGCCCAATGGAGTTTACATGTCTGTGATACAATGCTTTTGACAACGTAGATCATGAAAAGCACTGATGAAAATGCTGGTCTCATCTTCTTACACAGGTATGCAAGATAAAGAACCAAGCCTGGCTCCTTTTCCTGGCAACAGTACTTAACCGATAAACAGAGTTGGCAGGGACCTTGCAGGTCATCTAGTCCAACCCCCTACCCAAGCAGGAGACCTAGGATCGAACTCACAAGCTCCTGAGTGGGAAGCAAGAGCGCCAACTGTAGGCCACAGCAGTTGTACTGCCACGACCCTTTTCAACTTCTCCTGTTCTGAGATTTCCCGGCAGCCTCTTGTTGAACGGTTTCCAGGAATTGTATGTAGCTTTAGATTCCTACAGTAACGTAAAAACACTATGACATCCCAGACCTCTTCCCTTTGGAAGATGTTCCTATAGATTCAGATGCTAGACTGGATGAAATTTAATGGTGAAAAAAGGTTCTACCTCTGGCAAGAAAAACAAAATGCACAGGTACAGTATATGTGGTACCTTTCTCAACAGTAGTAACCATGAGAGGGACCTTGGAGTCCTAGTAGACAACCATTTAAATAGGAGCCAGCCGTGTGCAGCAGCTGCCAAAAAAGCCAACACAGTTCTAGGCTGCATCAACAGAGAGAGAGAATCAAGATCACGTGAAGGGTTAATGCCACTTTATATGGCCTTGATAAGGCCACACTTGGAATATGGCATCCAGTTTTGGTCGCTTCAATGCAAAAAGGATATTGAGACTCTAGAAGACGTGCAGAGAAGAGCGACAAAGATGATTAGGAGACCCGAGGCTAAAACATACAATGAACCATTGCAAGAACTGGGCATGGCTAGTACCAACCCTTCGTAGTATCTTGATTCTATCCGTCTGTAGGAAGAAAAGGGTGGCAATAAATGGACAATTCTCCGGATGGAAAGACGTAAGAAGTAGTGTACCCCAAGTTCAGTTTTGGGACCTTTACTTTTTAATTTATTCATTAATGATCTGGATGTAGAAGTAAATAGTGAGGTAGCAAGGTGTGCTGATGACACTAAATTATTCCGGGCAGTGAAAAGTGAAACTGATTGTCGGGAGCTCCAGAAGGATCTCTCGAAATTGAGGGAGTGGGCAACAAAGTGGCAAATGCATTTTAACCTAAACAAGTGCAAAGTTATGCACATCGGGGCAAAGAACCCCAATTATACCTACCATCTGATGGGGACTAAACTTTCAGAGACAATCCAAGAAAGGGATCTTGGGATTTTGGTGGGCAGCTCAATGAAGAGGTCAACCCAGTGTGCAGCAGCAGTAAAAAAAGCAAGTTCCATGCTTGGCATGATTAGGAAGGGAATCGAAAATGAATCAGTAAGTGTTATATTGCCTCTGTACAAATCGATGGCGAGACCACACTTGGAGTCCTGTGTACAGTTCTGGTCACCTCACCTCAAGGAGGATATAATGGAACTGGAAAAGGTGCAAAAAAGAGCAACAAGAATGATCAAGGAAACGAGCCCCTCCCTTATGTTGTTGTTGTGAGCTGCCCCGAGTCTTCTGAGATGGGCGGCATACAAATCTAATAAAATAAACAAATAAATAAATGATACCAGGTTGCAATGCCTTGGTCTCTTCAGCCTTGAAAGATGGCGTTTAAGGGGTGACGATCGAAGTGTAATAAAATCATGCATGGGATAGAAAAGGTGGAAAGAGAAAAATTCTTTTCTCTATCACACAATACTAGGACGAGGGGGCCCTCCCTAAAACTCACAGGTAGGAAAGCGAGGACAAAAAAAGGGAAATATTTCTTCACCCAGAGGGTAGTTAGTTTATGGAATTCACTTCCAGAAGAGGTCGTGACAGCTGTCAGCCTGGATAGCTTCAAGGCAGGATTAGACAGATTCATAGATGCCAAGTGTATCAGTGGTTATTGAAACGGATGTCCATGTGCCGCCTCTATGTTGATTGAGGCAGGCAGGGTTCCCTTGAGTACCATGTGTTGGGGGGTCAAGGGAAAGGGAGGGTTTTGCCCAAGATCTCCATGTGTACAATTGGGGGGCCACTGTGTGACACAGAATGCTGGACTCGATGGGCTTTGGCCTGATTCAGCATGGCTCTTCTTATGTTCTGTTAATGCAGCCTAGAATTGTGTTGGCTTTTTTGGCAGCTGCTGCAGACTGCTGGCTCATATATTGTATCTGTGCATTTTGTTTTTCATGCCTAAATGTAGAATCTTATTTTTTTCACCATTGAATTTCATTTTGTTAGATAGCACCCACCGTTCATGTTTGTGAAGATCCTTCTGTATTTTGTATCTTCTGGAGTATTGGCTATTCCTTCCAGTTTGGTGTCATCTGCAAATTTGGTAAGTTCCCCATCTATTTCCTCGTCCAAGTCATTGATGAAGATGTTGAAGAGTACTGGGCTTAAAACAGAGTCTTGGGGTACTCCACTGCATCCATCCCTCCGTGTAGATGTAATTCCATTGAGCACTACACGTTGAGTGCGGTTAGTTAGCCAATTTTGAATCCATCTGGAGGTGTTGCTGTCCATCCCACATTTTTCTAGTTTATTTAGTAGTAGGTTATGGTCTACTTTGTCAAAAGCCTTACTGAGGTCCAAGTAAACCACACTGACAGCCTTCCCCCGGTCCACTAATTTTGTCAAAGAATGCTATAAGATTAGTCTGGCATGATCTGTTTTTGACAAACCCATGTTGGCTTTTGGTTATTACTTTGTTTGCTTCTAGGTGTTCATTGACTCATTGATTGATCTTCCCTGGTATTGAAGTCAGGCTGATGTTGGATAACCATTTGTCTGAAGTAGTGTAGAATCTCCTGCGCGAGCAGGGAGTTGGACTAGAAGACCTTTACGGTCCCTTCCAACTCTGTTGTTGTTATTGCTTAAACTAGACTTTTCCTGTGAGAAAAAAACTTTCTAGACCAGTCTTTCTAAGCCCGGAAGATTGAGGTTCTTACCTAACTCTGGCACATATACCATATAGAAGTGGAAGCTCACGGAGAAATGTGCATGAACACAGAATTTCTTTTAAAATGTGGCATTACTGTATACAGCACTTGACATATCCAACCAAACCTTTTTTTTCAGATCAATAACATACCCTACTGTTAGCAGATTCATACATATCGCCTTCAACCTTCCTAGCATAAGCCACCAGATTTTCCATCCGCCGATCTTTCAAAGCTGCTGGATCTGGAGTTGGAAAAATGGCTTGTACGCTGAAAAAAAAATTAATTCCCTTTACAAACACTGCAAGAAAATAGAATATAGTAGAAATACACTTAAAACTTCAGCTCTTAAGAAATTTAAATTAGAACTACTCTTCCTTCAGAAAGACATGCAGCAACTGAAACCTTTGTTGGTGGCACTGAGACAAAAGATGAAATTGGGAAGTAGAATACCGCACTTTTCGGACTATAAGACGCCCTGGTGTATAACAAACACCAAGATTTCAAAGAGGTAAGTAAGAAAAAAAAAGAGGAGGGGTTATCCTCCCTGGCCTCCAGGAGCATTCTACAAGCCTCCGAAGACCTCTCTGTGACTCATTTTTTGAAAAAATCGGTCCGTTTTTCATAAAAACAGGGGCATTTTTGCCTTCCTTCAGCCCCCAGGAGCAGTCTGCAGGCCTGCCAAACCCTCTACACACCCCATGTTTGCGAAATAGGAGCCCATTTTCCAGAGGCCAAAATGGCTGTATTCAGTACATTCAGTGCACATCGACAGCATCTTATACTCTGAAAAAATATAGTAAATGTGTGAAATACTTTCCCACAGAGTAAAGAAGAAACCAATGTTTGCTGAAACTAGCCAGTTTCTCTACTGTCTCCCAGGTCCCAAAGGAATGGCTATGGCTTAACTCACAGACTAGTCCTATCCCATAGTGAGCTATGCCTTCGCCTGGTTAATACTTACAGTTTGTGTACTAAGTGATTGCGCAGATCCTGGGTGACATGCTCATGCCAGGTCTTCCTTATCCCGGTACTTGAAGGTGGTGCAGCTGTTGGCATAGAGCCACTGAGATTTCCAACACTGCCAGAATTTGTGCCATCATTTATTAAGGGGCTAAAGAAAAGGCAGTTAGGGAACCTTTTGTAGATCTTTATTGTACTGAAATTTATTTCTGTATTTAAATATCCTTACTGATGATCAATGTTAAGATATTATTTTACTGCTACAGCAAAGACAAGCAATGAAATTTAATTATAATTTTATCCCTGAGCCCTCCCTACCAGGGAGATACAAAATGTCCATGGAAAGTATTGTTACCAAACCCTGTCATTTTTGAAAACACAAGTAATGGTCAACAAGAAGCCGTTCTTACTTTGCTGCCCCAAGTGAAGTCGGAAGAGATGTTTCTGAGATCATGCTAGTCTGTTGGTCAGTTATTCCTCCTGCAGCTAGATTCATTTGATTGGTTCCTTTGGAACAAGATTGTATAATGTTAGTCATGGAACATTTTCAGACACTTCTTATATTTACATCAACATAATTTATGGATGTACTGTAGGAAAACTCAACCATGAAATACATTTCTCAAATAACAATGTAAAACATATTTAAATACATGATTAATAGTGAGATGCAAATGAAATAAAAGTTATAAGCAACATTATATTTTCCAGTGCTAAGTTGCCCTCCATCCTCAACCATCCACACTTTCTGTGCAATGATGCATATGCCCTTATTCCAGAGAGATGATTTTATTTCTTCTCTGAATCACACAAATCGAATGTACAATAGAGAACCAAACAACTCCATCCTTTACCTATCTCAAGATTCCAGGTTCTCCCCCTTGCCCGGAGAAAACTTATTCTGCTTAAAGGAAAATGATGCATCCCACTTTCAAGCAGAGGTTATTCTCACACTTTCCAAGGATTCTTTCAACTGAAAACAAAATTCTCACTTTCTCTCTGCTGCTAGAAGTAGCTTCCTTGCTTACCCAGTGCACCGATCGTCCTCATTTGCTGGTGGGCTTGAGGTGGTGTAGGCTGCTGGCCTGGTGCCTGGGGTTGTAACGGCGCCTGTGTTTGATTGCCGTAAGGTAAGCCAAGAGCAGCATAGGCTCGTTGCATGGAACTGGGGTCAATAGGATTAGGGTTAGTTAGGGAAGGAGTTATGGACTGTCCTGTTCCAGACGCCACAGAATTCTGGATTCCGCCAGCTGGTGACCCAAGGAGAGCTGGGGGCAGGAGAAAAAGTACTGAATTATGCAATACATATACCACAGGCTAAGGCACTAATGATAAAACATTGAAACACTAGCTCATAACTCTGGAGATTCTCCCTCATCCAGGTCATAGCTGTCCCAAAGGTGTTTTTTCAAGAGGCAACTGGACTTTCCAGTCCTTCCCCTTGAAGATGTTTCACTTCGCATCCAAGGAGCTTCTACTGAAGAAAACCTTTGGGATAGCTCATATATCAAACCCATTTTCTCTCATGACAAATGCAAAACCAAGAGAGCCGTGGCTGACTAAATGCAAGTTTGCGGGCTGGATGCGGATCCAAACCTAGGTTTCCCCAGTTCTACTGCGGGGAAGCTTTGATCCTCAAAACCATCGGCCCTGGCATTCTTGGTTTTGCTCCTCTGCTCTGCTCTGCCCACCTCTCCTCCGAAAGATTGGTTACCAGATCTATTGCTTTATCTGATCTCCATATTATCAAACAGAACAGAGTATAATTATGCTCACATATTTGATTTGTTTTTATTTTTATGTATTTATATCTCAAATTTAGAAACCATTCCTCTTCCTTATATAGTGATTCTGGGTAGTGAGAGATCTGATGGTTTTAAAGAAATATTTTCAGACATTATTTTATTTATCCAACAGTAAGGCTCTCGTGATTTTCTTAACTCAGAACTTACTGTGAAGTCAGATTCTGGGAACAGAATCACAAAAAATAATGGAATTTTATTTTATTGATACAGGATTTCTCTTTTCCTTCCTCTTGTGTTCAAAGGACTTCAGGTGGGCCAATCTTAGGTTTCTTCCTCACCCTCTCCTCTTTCAGGACTAAGCAGTTGTCTCTGTAATAGCTGCCAGGTATTTTCTCTAAGCTTATCTCTAGTCCTCTACATTACGGGTGTCAAACTCACCACGTCACATTGTCGTCACATGACATATTCCGACATCCCCCCTCCCCTTTGTGGAGCTGGGGTGGGCGCGGCCTGCGCATGATGCACCGGGCTGCCAGTTTGATAACCCTGCTCTACATTTACTCTGGGAGGGTTTTTAGCCAAATGCAGGTAGACAATGAAACTATTTAAGATTAAGTATTTTTTTTAAAAAAATAATCTTTATTGAGTTTTATTGAGAATAAGACTAAAACAAAGACAAAGGGAGATCAATAGTAAATAACATCATAGTCATATTGGTATTGGGGGGAAAAGGAAAAGAAACAAAGAGGAAAAGAGGAAAAGAAGAAAGATAGAGTAGACCATAGAAAATGAGAGAATGAAAGCAAATTAGGAAGAGAAGAATGGAAAGGATAAAGAGGCAAGGGGGAGGAGGGGAATTGGAAGGAGAGAGAATGTCTAGCCACTTGGCTACTATTGCAGTTTGTTACGACATCTGTTTCAATGGTGTGTTTGCGATAGTATTTCCCATCTTAAGAGAGTTGATTTCTGATTTGTATTGAGGGTCGTTAGTTCTGGTCTTTAACTGTTGTATGTAGGTTTTATGAGTTGTTTGTGACAATTTTTGTATTAGTTTATATTTTGTCGTTCAATGAAGATTAATTTGTTGAAATGTCATCTTTCGTAATATTGGTTAAAAAAAATTTTTTTTGCCTTAGCCATTTGCACTTCTCCCAGGCTCAATAGAAATTTGTGTTGTTCCTATCTTGTGTTTCCAAGGTCAATTTGCACATTTTGACATATTCCATGGTTTTAGTTAGGAGGTTTAATATGGTTGGGGTTCCTCTTTGTTTCCAATGTTGCGCATGTATGGTCCTTGCAGCAGTTATAATATGTACTATAATATAGAAGTCATCTTTTTTGAAATTTTGTCAGGGGATTCCTAATAAAAATAATTCTGGTTTCAATTATATATATAGATTAGTAATTTGGTCTAAAATGTTTTTAATTTTTTTCCAATAACTTTGGGTAATTTCACAGGTCCACCAGAGATACTTATTTATTTATTTATTTATTAGATTTGTATGATGATAGCAAGTTCCTGGTTTTTGCCTGCATTTCCAGTACGCTGATGATACCCAGCTTTACATCTCCACCCCATGTCCAGTCAACGAAGCACTGGAAGTGATTTGCCGGTGTCTGGAGGCTGTTGGGGCCTGAATGGGTGTCAACAGACTCAAACTCAACCCTGATAACACGGAGTGGCTCTGGGTTTTGCCTCCCAAGGACAATTCCATCCGTCCGTCCATCACCCTGGGGGGGAGTCATTGTCCCCCTCAGAGAGGGTCCGCAACTTGGGCGTCCTCCTCGATCCACAGCTCACATTAGAGAAACATCTTTCGGCTGTGCGAGGGGGCCGTTTGCCCAGGTTCGCCTGTTGCACCAGTTGCGGCCCTATTTGGACCGGGGGTCACTGCTCAGTCACTCATGCCCTCATCACCTCGAGGCTCGACTACTGTAATGCTCTCTACATGGGGCTACCTTTGAAGAGTGTTCGGAAACTTCAGATCATGCAGAATGCAGCTGCGAGAGCAATCATGGGCTTTCCCAAATATGCCCATGTTACACCAACACTTCGCAGTCTGCATTGGTTGCCGATCAGTTTCCGGTCACAATTCAAAGTGTTGGTTATGACCTATAAAGCCCTTCATGGCACCGGACCAGACTATCTCAGGGACCGCCTTCTGCTGCACGAATCCCAGCGACCAGTTAGGTCCCACAGAGTGGGTCTTCCCCAGGTCCCGTCAACTAAACAATGTTGCTTGGCGGGACCCAGGGGAAGAGCCTCCTCTGTGGCGGCCCCAGCCCTCTGGAACCAACTCCCCCCAGAGATTAGAATTGCTCCCACCCTCCTTGCCTTTCGTAAGCTTCTTAAAACCCAACTCTGCCGCCAGGCATGGGGGAACTGAGATATTCTTTCCCCCTAGGCCTTTACAATTTTATTCATCGTATGTCTGTATGTATGTTTGGTTTTACAATAAGGGTTTTTAACTGTTTTAATATTGGATTGTTATATGCTGTTTTACTACTGTTGTTAGTCGCCCCGAGTCTACGGAGAGGGGCGACATACAAATCCAATCCAATCCAATCAAATAAAGGGGACGTATTTGGATATATCTTCACGATTCTGGCTGGTGGCAAATGCCATCTGTAGAACATTTTGTATTGGTTCTCTTTCTGTGTGACTGCCATTGTATATTTATAATTTACTGTCCAAATTCTTTTCCACTCGTTTAAGTAGATTGTGTATAGCCCAAATTTTGTCCCCATGCAATCATTGAGATTTTGACTGTTTCTTCTATGGTATCTTGTTGTAAAAAATAGTTATAAATTTTGGATATTGTTTTTTTTTTGTAGGGCTAAATAGAATCTTATCTAGTATGTTGTTTTTTTGGAATCTGAATTTGTTTTTGTGTTTTTTTATATAATGATTGGATTTGGGTATATTGATACCAATCGAGTGTAATTCCATTTTCAGGTAAGTTTTGTTTTGGGATTAAGTCATTATTTCTGTCTAGTAAGTATTTGTATTGGTTAACTAAGAAAGAAATTTGGGTAAGTAACGACTTCAATGGGGGATATCCATTTAGGAGTAGATGTATAGTAGTTCTTCCTTATATTTTGCCAGGTATCGATTAGTGCCCTTCGGATATAATGCTGTTTAAAATATTGTGACATTTCACGTGGTTCTGTTAGTAAGAAGGCGTGCCATCCTGACAAAAGATCATAGCCTTCTAGTGTTAGTAGTCTTTGACTGGTAAGTAATATCCAATCCTTCACTAATTTCATAGGACGGTGGCTTTATATATTCTTAAGCTGATAATATCATTTTAAGGAACAAGTTTCAAAGTAAATCAGGAAATGGAAACAAATGCATTTCTTCTGCACTTCTCTTGACTCCAATGAACAGGCTACTTACGTTGCTGGCTTCTCTTGTCGCTGGCGTTTTTCAATGGGAGGCACACTGGGCAGTCATGCCGTGTACAATTCTTCCAGTGGGATATGATCTGACGTGATGAGGCACAATGTGCCACTGCAGAAGGAAAACCATAAACTAAACCTCCATAGCAGGTGTGTCAAACTCGTGTTGTCATGCCGTTGTCAAATGAACTATCAGAGGGACTTTCCCCCTCTAAGCTAAAGCGGGAGGGGGCAGGGTCAGAATGTGATGTATCACACAGTAATATTTGCAAACCTATGAAGAAGGGCCGCGGGGGAGGGCCTTCTCTATTGCCGCCCCGGCTTTATGGAACCAATCCCCGCCCCGCCCCCCCTCCCAAAGTCCGTACTGCTCCCACCCTACTGGCCTTCCGCTAAAGACCTGGCTTTGCCGGCAGGCCTGGGGGCCATGAATTGACATCTACGGCCAAATTGTGCTGAATGGTATGCATGTGTGTTGTTTGGATAGTCGAACTGTGGGTTTTTAACTGGGGTTTATAGTTTTATATTTCTATATTTGACTTCTTTTTTATTGTATTTGTATCTTTTTTATATTATTGTAAGCTGCCCTGAGTCTTTGAGATTGGGCGGCATAGAAGTCGAATTAAATAACAATAAATAATTGTGTAAAACCATATGAAGGGACTCTCCCGTACCAAAGCTAGGGGGCGATAGAGCTCAGGCTTGGCCCTTACCTTGACAGGCCTTTCCTGCTTGACAGTGCGTCATGTGATTCAGGACATTTTTCATAGTTCGGCAGTGGGGAAGAGCGCATGTCCGCACTTCTCCATTGGCTTGTTCTCGCCTCTGACACTTATGAGCATGAAGTAGCAGAACCAACTGTTGCTGAATGAGTTTGCGTTTCTCAGGGTCTGCTGTGGGCCCTGTTGCCATGGCCTGAGTAGATACAATGCCCACTTGCTGGACCTGCGTTTGCATCTGAGACCAAGAACAAAAAACGCATTACCTTAGGTTTTATACGTGCAGGGCAACATACCTGCGTAATAAATATATTAGTTCGACTATCATCCTTTTGGAGTAATAAACTACCTATTAAAGAGTCCATAGACCATTTTATTTTTAATGCTAAATTTATATAACAATGCACAGCGAACATTGTTTAGGAATAAAAGATCCAGAAGTAAAAAAAGAAATAGTGCCATAGTCGAAATATTTTACAAGCCACAAATCTATTTTTCCCTAATGAAAAGTCATTAAAAATGCAAGCACAGTAACTGAATTCCATAAACATTACGCGAGCCTTCATACTTAATGGAAACCAGTTCAACCTAGTGCAGTTGCAGGGGTCCATACTTCACAGTTACATGTGATTTACATTCTAAAGCGATCCACCTCCACCTCAAAGCTTCTCCAGTGATTGCTGATGTTATTCTTTGTGGTCTCCTAATTTGCACTGTGAACAACTTGACAAACATAACCAAATACTTCTCCCATAGGAAAAAAAATCCTTATTAGCTCCCTCAACTTCATCCAGGTTGCTAATAAATGTATCCCAGCTATTTGTGAGTTGCTAAATATCTACTAAAATGCTAAAGGCAGAAGAAATAAGATTCATTCCAGAGTTCCCAACAGGTAACTTCATAACCCAGGGCTTGTCAGAAAATCTTATCACTTACTTCAGTTCCAAGTTAGAATGCAGTTTTCTGCACATCTCTTGCTATTATTCTCACGGAACATAAAATTTTTGTTTTTTTATCATCTCGCCAGTAGTATTGACACACACACACACCCGAGTACTGTAGCAAACCTCCAAATGAGCCACAAGCAACTCACCATATTTGGCACACCAGTAACTGAAACACTCTTGATATCTGAAGGGAAGGGAGACAGGTTATTTGCTATGCCTTGTTTATTTGGTAGAGGTGGGTTGGCTCCTGCTGCTGCCAATTGCTGCCCTCCAGGTTGATTAAATGGCGGCACAAAGGGACCCGGGTTACTGGCCATTCCTATCTGGAATGAAAGCAAAATTAACGACGTTAGCATCCGGCATTCACCAAGTGCAAGTGCAGGCTGAAAAGAATGACATATAATTTTCCAAGCCCAAAGTGCTTGGGATCAGCAGCAGCTCCGTTTTTAAGCAAAGCAGTTGCTAAGTGAACCCGTGACTATGGTTACAACCTCCTTTCCACTTGCTTTTGCTTCATAGAGCTGGGAAGGTCATAAATATGAGGACTGGTCACTGTTGTAACTGCAAATTATTATTGTTTGAGACAGTTGCTAAACAAGGACTTCCTGTATACCTAAACCTTAATAATTAAGACTATTATGTACATGGTTTTGTTGTCATGATCTACACAGTCGTGATTTTCAAATGTTATTTTTGAAGGAATACTGCACCTTTTATAACAAGAAAAAATAATCTCTGGGATGTTTCACATGAAGAGGAAATTACTTGCACTTCATTTTTAAAATGTTATTTGTAATATTTCAAAATAAGGAAATAAAGAAGAATAAAAATTCAATAGTTTTAACTGAAATTAGCATCTGAAGACTTAAGTACAAAATTAATCTAAGTGACTTCTTCTGACAAACATTGCTGCCACTCGATAGAAGAATTCCTTCAGATATGTAAACCACTTGCTCTGCTCTCCTGGGACCCTTCGGACAAGAAGTCACAGCATTCATGCTCCACCATTATGTTAGTTGGGAGTCATGAAAGTTGGCATTTAACAGAGAGAATGACTGCTTGTGTATGGTATGCATTTTCTACTTGCGATAATAGTTTTCATCTTGCTTACTGAATATTAATATAAAAATCGCTAATATCTAAGTGTAATTTTGCAAAGATTTTGAAAAGAAAATTGTTGCTAGATCTGAAGGTAAATCAATAGACAAGATTTTAAAAAATCAAACATAATTATTTGAAATGTTAAATTATTAAAGAATAATTAAGCCAGCAAAAAAAATTAACTAGAAGTGCATCAAATAATTTGCTACTAGATTATAAATGACAAACTAAATGATTATGGAATGCATTCAAATCTTGCAACCTATTTTATATGACCAATGTATCTTAATTTTGCAATCTTTAAACTATGCCCTACAATGGTTCTCAACCTTTCTAATGCCGCAACCCCTTAATACAGTTCCTCGTGTTGTGGTGACCCCCAACCATAAGTCTAGTGCCAATTCTCCTAACAGAGCTTTAAGGTGATTGGCAGGAAGGTCAGAGGGACACTCCCACTGTAAATGCCTGATTGATCGGATGGTAAAAATATGATTCAAGGGGCTACAATAAATGCTTTAGTTCCTAACATCAAGGAAAATTTGTCTTTTCCCATGGTCTTAGGCGACCCCCTGTGAAACGGTCATTCGACCCACAAAGAGGTCCCGACCCCCAGGTTGAGAACCACTGCCCTATTACTTTATAGCCAGCCATTAACCATTAACATCTTTGCAAATTATTTGGATCCAAAGAACAGATGATGCCCCTTATATATGCCTCTATGGTCCACGGTTGAAAACTGCAAATAAAACCCATATAGCACAAATGAAAAACAAGAGCAGAGCAATCATATAAGTTAACAACAGTGAATTGAAATGGTAATGCGTCATGCTTCTCAGAAAATCTAAAAAAAGGCCATAGAAATAGAAGTACCAAAAACGCACTATGGGAGAAATACAGAAATCTAACCATATTCAATAATTATTTGTTTGGCAGTGAAAAAGATAATGAGATGAACACTGGGCAGTTCTGGGGATGGAATTCTGTAAGTGGCAGGCTAGCCCTGAACAGTTTCGCTCCTAAGCCACACTTCAGGAAGACCAAACAATAATGAGCATAAGTCTTGATAGTAAAAAACAATTCTACTGGTGCTGCAAACTCAAGCAGCAAAGGGCTTTCAAAATTAATATTGGAAGTTTGAACAAGCTTTAATTAATTGGAAATCAAAATGAGGGGTCACCAAAGTTAACACCCCACCTCAGTATATAATTGTCCAAGTGCCAGTTCAAATCAGTAATCTGACAATGTAGTAATATTTTGTGTCCTCTAGACTTTTTACTTAATAATTGCAGTAATCGATTGGCATATAAACATTTATGGATATTTGAAAGCCATATTAGAAGACCGTGCTCAGTGTTGGGCCCGGAAGACAAAAAAGTTGGTGTGGGGATTGGGGGAAAAAGTCCTAATGGTTCAATTAACAGAGTTTAAATATTCTGCTGAACAAAAGACTGAAAAAGATAGGACAGCAGTCTTCAGGCATATAAAACTTGTCATAATACAGGGTGGAGTGGACTTGTTCTCTGTTACCCTAGCAGGCAGGACAAGAATGAATGGGTTGGAAACACAGGGAAGTAATTTAAGTTAGATATTAGGAAGAATTCCTGCAAAGAGTAGAAGTCATCTTGTGAATGGGTATATTTCCTTTTATTGTAGGTCTTCAATCAGAGGCTGGATAGTAATTGTGCTAAATCCTTAGTCTACCCTTCACTGAATAGGGGAGTCAAAGTAGATGATCTCTGAAATACTTTCACTTTACAATTCTGTCTCTATGTCAGGGGATACATGTCTTTAATTCCTTCCACAATTAAGTT